>NC_083294.1:42949622-43198125 GCF_963506605.1 Zootoca vivipara | reverse complement strand
CCGCTTTCTGAATGTATCTCCCCAATTCAGTTTTTCCACTCGGTTGCTTGGGGGAGGGGCGCCCGGCCTGTCCCCCCCCCCGCGCGCACACACTCTCAATTTCTCTTTTTGGGGCGGGGGAGTGTGGGGGAGGGAGAATCCGTTTTCATGGCAACCACCCAGCAGCGCTGGCTGACGGAGAAAAGAAACTTTTGTGGGGGCGGGTGGAAGGGCCAGTTCGCTGGGACTGTCAATCAAGGGGACCTCCCCTCTTCTCTTTCTCTCCCCCCCCCTCGCGCACACACCTGCGAGGCCCACTCCATTTCAGGCTGAACGCAGCCTTAAAGGCACTTCGCTTCTCTCCGCCCCCCCCCCCAACTTGGATGGATGATCTTCTTGGCTGAGCAAATCGTTCCGTTGTGCAAGTTGCCAACGCAAGTCCCGCCCCCCCCATTTTCTCCTAGTGTGGCAGGTTTCGCGAGAGCCAGACAAGTAGCCCTATTCCGATCAACTGAAACTGCTCAGCAGTAGTGAGCTCCAGGACTGAATGTCCCTTACCCAGTTAAGAAAGCAGAGAGTTTTACGGCAAAAAAGCGGCTTCCTCTCTTCCCCCAATCTCGAAACGTCAACAAAAAATGGGTGGAAGGGGAGAGGAAGGGAGAGTAAAGCTGCCCTGGAAAAGCCTCCTTTATTATTACTGATATTATTATTTTTTAAAAAAATAGTAATATTATTCTGAGCGGGCCTGCATTTGTTGCAAAGCTGTCACTCGATTTAGTGGGATATGGATTTTCATTCGGGGGTTTTCCCGGGCACTTCTGGGTGGGTAAGCACTATGTAAGACCTGCTACTCACATGGAGGCAAGTGGGGAAATGGGTACAGTAGTTAGAATTGACACAGGACAGGAGATTAGCAAACACAAGGTACACGCCTGTGAATGGGAAGAGTTGGGTCAAAGGAATAGTTCTCCAGTATGGACAGCAAATAAACTTGCTCCCATGCGGATTGAAAAGGCAGACTTGGTTAACAAATGTGAGTTAATTTCGGAATGCTTCCGGCTGTTGCATCAGAAATCCTGCGGTTTCCTGAAGCCTTTCTTAAAGTCGAGGTTGAGCTTTTCTGAAGACAGTCCTAGACACTTTAGAGACACCTATCTTCCAACGTTTGTGTAATTAATTAATGCTTGGTTACGTATGCTAATAATAAGAAATACTGCTAAATGAAGAAATTCATAAACAAGCATAAGTCCACCAGGTTCACCTCGCCGGACCCAAGCCCATAGAGATGGAGTCAAGAGGAAGGCTTCACCCAAAGGAAGATATAATGATATAATCATTTATAAGCCACTTTACGTTTATTAAGCACTGGACATACACTAACTATAGGAGAAACTCTGCTCATAGGCGCACGAGCTGACAGACATGACACAAAAGGAAAAATGAAGGAGGTGGATAGAGGTAAGCAAACATTGTTGCAACTGCTTACGTTCTGAGAAGTGCTGGTTCTCTTCCTCCAGTGTGGGGATCTCCTCTTCCTCGCCACAGTTATTGACTATTAATAATTTTACTGGAAGTTTATAGAAACATCTGACATATTTTACATTTACATTTTATTGAATATATATTTCCATGATCTATATCCATGGGCCTAGCGGGGGACGGGACGGGACGGGGGAAGCTGCCCCCCTCAATCAATCAAAATCAATACAAATCAACACAAATCTGATGTTCTGCCCCCCACCCCCAATAAAAGCCTGGCTATGCCCATGTCTATATAATTTATTTAGTTCATAAAATTTATATACCGCTTGATTGTAAACCCTCCCCAAAGCAGTTTACAACCCACCCAACAAACAAAAAAATGGCCTTGCAGTTAGGAAAGGCACTCTGTACATGGTGGAGGCCCAGCCCTCGGGAGTCTGTTCTCCTAGCCAAGCGGCCACATGGCCACGGACAGAACAGGCTCTAGAATACGAAGGTTGTTTGGGGAAAGAGCGCCTCCCAGGAATCGGAAAGCTACAGAGGGGGGAGCCTCCCTCCCCATCTCTGATTTCACACTCCGCGTCCCCCACCCCCACCCCACCGCAAACCCTCACATTTCCCAAACCATTCACAACTCTGGCATTACAGATGGCCGAGGAAAGTGAATGGGGAAAGCAATGGGAAAAGCCGTAGTTCAGTGGCGGAGCATCTGCATTGCATACAGATGGTCGCAAGATCGATCCCCGACAGCTCCAGGGAGGGCTGGGTGAGGGACTCCTGCCTAACATTCTGGAAAGCCACAGTTAGCCATGGCCGATGGTTGTTGTTGTTTAGTCATTTGTTTAGTTGTGTCGCGACTCTTCGTGACCCCATGGACCAGAGCACGCCAGGCACTCCTATCTTCCACTGCCTCCCGCAGTTTGGTCAAACTCATGTTGGTAGCTTCGAGAACACTGTCCAACCATCTCGTCCTCTGTCATCCCCTTCTCCTTTTGCCCTCAATCTTTCCCAACATCAGGGTCTTTTCCAGGGAGTCTTCTTTTCTCATGAGCTGGCCAAAGTATTGGAGCCCAGCTTCAGGATCTGTCCTTCCAGTGAGCACTCAGGGCTGATTTCCTTCAGAATGGATAGGTTTGATCTTCTTAGCCTACGGTACTGAGCTCAATGCACCAGTAGGCTACTACTGTATGTTCCAATAAAATAAAATAAGGGAAGCAAAGGATCCGTGCACCCCCATACCAGGAGAGGTGATTTTATCATGTGCAGTCTATTTTACTGCTAGTCATCAGCCTAGGAAAGCTGACTCTCCTTGCATCCTGACAATGTTTTTTTTTAAAAAAAAACAAGTTAAAAGATCCCAACTGAAATTAGTAGGCAACTTTCGGATTCTGAAGCACAAAATTCTCTGATCTGAATAAAGAACCACCATTATTATTCTCTTCCTTCAAATTATTTTATTGCATTTAAGTACATTTCTCCAAAGTGGTGCCATGGGCGCAGCCAGGATTTTTGTTGTGGTGGGAGCCCTTTTGTTGGGAGGATGAACAGAACCTCAGTAAGCTATGTATTTTTATTGATTTGTATTGATTGATGGGGGGCAGCTGCCCCTCCCTGCCCACCCTTGGCTACACACACAAGTGGTTGCGCACCTTTCTGGCCCCTCTCATCCAGAGCTCTCATCCAGAGAGTTCACTCATTTTGAACTGGACTTCTGTAACTTTTAAGGATTATTGCCTGCTTGAATTTCATCATTGAATCCTGGCAAGACTTTTAATGTGAGTAAACTTTATTTTCTTGTTTACTTAAACAGCCTGAGAGTGATTTTCTTTCTTTCTTTCTTTCTTTCTTTCTTTCTTTCTTTCTTTCTTTCTTTCTTTCTTTCGTATGGATTGGGCAGGATTCACACGTCCCTGTTTACATTCCAAGTGATATTATTAAGCATAATAATATAGCAACAGCCACCTCAGCTGAATGGAAGTAGGGAGACAGACCTATGCTCTTCATACTAATTTGGAAGTAAATCCCCCACTGGGTTCACACCGGTGGGGTTTATTCCCAAATCAATGCTCATGAAACGGCAACCTTATATTGATCCTGATTTAAATCCCACAGAGAACTTATCCATGCTTTCAAACACCCCGAAGGTGTCTACCAATTAATACTTTCAAATTAGTTGGTGTAATATTTTTTGGGGTGTGTGTGTGGCTGAAGCGGGGAGGGCAAGAAACGATTAAGCTCTTGAGGAGAGGAGCCCCTCTAGTTCTCAGCAAGTTTCCAGTTTTCATTTTTTTAAAAATGCTTCTAAATAGATATGATTAAGGTGATTCTTTCATGACTTTTTGCAAAGTTTAGTTGCTCCTTTTTGCGCTGTATTCTGATAGTAAATTGTTCTACAGGTTTTAATATTGTATTTTATGTTGTAACCCGTTCTGGTAACTGCTATGATATCATCCTCATAATAGTTTAACAGCAGCACCAACAACAACACATTGTTTTAAACACCCTTTTCACATCAACCCAAAACATTTGACATGCTTTCTGAAAATTTATTCTCTCTCTCTAATTTCCTAATTTCAGCCGACATTCTGTGAGCTCTCATCCAGAGAGTTCACTCATTTTGAACTGGACTTCTGTAACTTTTAAGGATTCTTCTTCTCGCAGCTAGGAACTGATAACAGGTAAATCGGAAACACCTTCTCGCAGCCTCTCCTTCTCTCCTTGGTTGCCACTCAGAGATGAGCTTCACCGAACACAGAGGAACTTACTCCCGTGTAAGGCCACACATATTTACTACAGAACAAGCCACACCCCATACCCCTGCTATTATTCAACTGAAGATGCAGCCGTGAATGTTTCATCGATCCCTGCTTCTCTTAAATACAGAAAAGTTTATCCTGCCTCTTTCATGTCACTAGACCTGGTGGACTTCCAAAGAAGCTGAATGTTGGGATATTCAGGATGGGTAAAACAAAATGCTTCATGTACCAGCACATAGTTAAACTGGGGAACTTGTTAAAATCATAAGCTTGTAGAGTTGGGAGGGACCCCCAGTGGGGCATCTAGTCCAACCCCCTGCAACATGAGAATTGTTCCCACATAAGGCAGTGATACCTCCCGACTACAATTCTATGATTCTATTGATATGTTACCATAGCATATGCATCATTCTTCTTTCTTGAATTGTCCTACTCCTAGGCATAGCAGCCAACTCCTAGGGGCCTAGGGGCCTCCCCCCCCCACAATTACTGGTAAATACCGTATTTGAAAGAGTCATCCCCCCCACGTTGATGGGCTTTCTATGTGGGGCTTACCTGCCCCCCCCCCAGTATTTAGGTGTTGGTCAGGTTGACCCCTTCCAAGGGTACAGGCCAGGAGGGGGATGGCAACAAAAATGGCACCTTTCACTCTGCTTTGGGGTGTCTAGAAGCCTGCCTGTCGGGTCTGGAGTCAGATGCAGGTCAGCAATAAAGGAACCAGACCTCCATTATCAGTGAAGTTAGCTATTCAAGGAAACAAACATACAATATCCGCCTTGTGGTCTCAGCAACACTTCCCAGTAGGTCTTGCTCCTATGGAGCAGTTGCCAGGACTGAAGATGAAGTGAAGGGGTGGGGTGTGCCAATATAGCTCCTTGCTAAGGGTGCAAATTAGCCTAGGTATCTGCTGCCTGTTTGGTGGATTTGTAGCTGGCTGGCTGACCGTACCCAAATAGTGCTCACTAATGGTTTCTCATCATCCTGGGAAAAAGTGACAAGTGGGGTGCTGCAAGGTGATGTCCTGGGCCCAGCATTGTTTAACATCTTTATAAATAACTTGGATGAAGGAATTGAGGGGAAGTTTATTAAATTTGCAGATGACACCAAACTAGGAGTGGCAGCTAATCTGAGTAAAATAGAATTAGGATTCAAGATGACCTTAACAGATTGGAGAATTTGGCGAAAATGAATTTCGATATGGACAAATGTAAGGTCCTATACTTAGGCAGGAAGTACCAGCTGCACAAATATAAGATGGGGACACTTGGCTTGCCATGTGAAATGGATCGATGGGACTTTATAGAGTAGACTACAGACTTAACATGAGTCAACTGAATGATGCAACAGCAGAAAAAAGCTAGTGCTATTCTAGGCTACATTAGTAAAAGTCCAGTGTCCAGATCAAGGGAAGCAATAGTACCACTCTGTTCTGACTTAGCCAGACCACACCTGGAGTACTGTGTCCAATTCTGAGCACCACAATTTAAGAAGGATATTGACAAGCTGGAATATATGCAGAAGAGAGCAACTAATAAGATCAAGGGTCTGGAAACCAAGCCTTATGAGGAATGGTTGAAGGAGCTGGGTATGTTTCACTTTCAAAGAGGACACTGAGAGGAGATATGATAGCCATTTTCAAATATCTTAAGGATATATGAAAGACTGGATCCATAGTACAAAATAGGAGATTCTGACTAAACATCAGGAAGAACTTTCTGACAGCAAAAGCTGTTCAGCAGTGGATGACTTTATAAGCAGAGGCCGGTTTGCCAACTGTCATGATGCTTTAGCTGAGATTCCTGCATTGCAGGAGTTGGGCTAGATGACTCTGCAGTTCTATGATTGTTTGAATCTCCAGCTTCATACTTTCAGTTTAAAGACTAGTTTCAACAGGCTCCTCTACCCCCTGAGCTTTTTCTATACCTCAGTTTGCTTTTTTTCCTTTTCCGTCCCTGTTACTTTTCCCTTTTGTGTTTTTTTTTTTTAAGATTGTAAGTCTGTGACAAACAAGAGACAGTCTTATTTGAACTGATTGCATGTAAGCTGATCTGGAAGTCTTTATATTTATTTAGAGGTTTTTTTTATAAAAAAATTGACTAAACAGTATACATACAGTACGTATATACCCAAGTGTTTGTGTGAACAAATCCCTCTACAGTGTACAGAAAAATAATTAAATTTTATTATTTATTAGCAAAGCACCCTCCAGTTTGCACAAAGAAAACATTGCCCATATCACTCCACCCACAAAGTTTTTATTTGTCATCTAGCAATGCTTCATAGCCCCGAAGAACCACAACTCACACAGAGTTACACTAAATGTTGAGTTAACATGTCCCTGCCTTCGTTAAGTTTCTCCCTCAGATGTCCAGTTATTTTATAAATAAATATTAAATAGAAGAAAAAAATTCAGGCCAGAAAGGGCAGTGCTAATTAAGACTCCATTCCTTAGAATGCCAACTGATTGAAAAGAAAACCTGACAGGCTTGCCCTGGTTTGATCTGCAGAAATCAATGTGTCAAAACTTTGTACAGCACGGCAATGCCTTTTACCACTTGCCATTAAACTGCTGCTAAAGGCATAGCTACAAGGGCCATTTAGAAATCTGGCAACCCTAATGCTCTCCCCCCACCCCCACTGGCCAATTATCTGTTGGTGTAACTAATTTGGCTACTGAGTGGCAATGAAAAACATGCTAAACTGAAGCAGAGGGAACTTTTGTTCAAATGTCATGCCATGGTTGAGTTCACCTACAGCAGGCATGTCAAACTTGCGGCCCTCCAGATGTTTTGGACTACAATTCCCATCTTCCCCAACCACTGGTCCTGCTAGCTAGGGATCATGGGAGTTGTAGGCCAAAACATCTGGAGGGCCGCAAGTTTGACATGCCTGACCTACAGGTACAGCCTAGTATAAAAAATAAATGCCACTGAACATTTCTGGATAAAGAAATTACCTTTGGTTAGGAATTGTACATAAAAGAAACTTGTCACCTGTTTTTTTTTTAATTATTATTTTTATATCTGAAGTACCATGCAATGCAATGCCATTATCCTTGTGTGTAACTGGAACTCAACTTTTGTTTCTGTGCTGTCCATTTTTGTTACACAATTTGTGTGCCTATGCGTTCAAAGCTCAAAGTGATTTCGAGTGATTGCTTCTCCCATTCCTATGACATTGCTTTCCTTCCAAATGGTTCGCTTACTTTTCATTGTTGCCATAATGATAAATTACTGTTTTCTCTCCAGATCAAAATAAAGCAAGGAGAGGCATGCAGCTTTCCCCACTTCTAAACACTCCCCCTTCCAAAACATTATCTACCCACAATTTATAAGAACCCTTTTGTGGGAAAGCTCAACCCCCCCCCCATGTTTTCTGTTTTGTTTCTGCATTGAACAACCCACAATATTTCCTAGAAATAAAGACTCACCAATATTATTATTATTATTATTATTAATATTGAAATCAGAAATTGCTAATTGTACAGCTCTAACTTCCCAGTGGGTTGTAAGTGAACTCTCTTCATTCATGACATATTCCCCTCTCAATACATGTCAGTCCACATACTGTGTGTGGGCAACAGTGGATTATATATTGTTTCCCAAGTGAGCCTCCCCCAACATCATAGCAAACTGAGATCCTGAAAAGGGTTCTCTAAGGGAGAAATAATTAAAATATAGCCTACTTTAATTGAGATTAGAGAGGCTATAAACGAACTCCTGCCTCCTTTTCTTTTTAAGCAAAAGAGAGAAAAGTGTGGTGGTGATGGTGGGGAAAAGCAGTTCTCTAAATAAAGCACGAGGCAGCCCACAGAATGGAGGTTGCAAGCAAATGAATAGTCATTACTACCTTTTCAGTGATGTGGGCCTTTTGATCAGAGAAGAAATTAGCTCTAAAAGACAGACAATAGAAGCCTGCCCCTGCAATAGGAAGCGAATGAGATGGCTACAGCTCTTAACAGCACCTCTCCTGTAAACTGGGGAAGAGACTTTGCTTTTCAATTACAGCTGTTCATTTCACAGAAGGATGAGGTGGTTGAACCGGGTGGGTGGGTTTGGAGAGAGAAAGAACACAGCCTGGTAAAAACTGTTGCGCCATTAAAAACCTAGGCTGGAGCATTCAACCAGATGGTCTCTGCTGCTCCTCTTACTTTTTGTTATCTTGTGGTGGTGATGGGGAAGGAAGATTCCATGCCTGGGTTTCTTAGATGGGTTGCATACAGCAAAAGAGCAACCTCCCAAGGCAGAATGCTTCACTGTCAAATAGCTCAGAAAGTTCTTCCTGATGTTTAGTCAGAATCTCCTTTCTTGTACCATGAATCCAATGGTTCGAGTCCTTCCCTCCAGACCAGAAGAAAACAAGCTTGTCTCCTCTTCTATGTGACATATTATTGAGATATCACATCTCTTCTCACTCTCCATTTTTCCAGGCTAAACACACTCAGCCCCTTCAACCATTTGTCATAAGGCTTGGTTTCCAGATCCTTGATCATCTTGGTTGCTCTCTTCTGCACACCTTCCTCAGGGCAGTTATTCATAGCAGAGTAGAGGTTCACATTAGGGACTTCCAGTTACGCAACCAACAGCGGATTCCTCTGCATTTATCCAGAAGGAAGCTCTGCTGGGTTCCTGTATAGAGGCCATCACTCAGGGGGACAGTACAGACTTTCCTGATTCAATCCTGGGGATCTCCAGGATCTGGAATTGCAAACTGAAAAGTTAGCAAGATGGAAGAGTCAATGACCTGCCCCTCACGTGGAGTAAATAAGACACAAGGACACATGATTTTAGGTTAATGGGCAAATTAAGGCCACAACTTTATTGGTTTCGGCATGTGAGTGGTATTGGCTTAGGCATTGGACGGGAACACAACACGTGACTCCACCTCAACTGGTGTGGAGTCACTTTAGGGTTAACAAACAGTGGGAGGAGGTTGTTGATGCGAATACAACTGAAACTTCCACTGACATTACTTGGGGGGGGGTCGTGTCATGGCCCTAACCCACCAGGGAATCAGACAGGATCCACGACCGCCGGATTCCTTTAACGCAGGGGTCAGAAAACTTTTTCAGCAGGGGGCCGGTCCACTGTCCCTCAGACCTTGTGGGGGACGACGACTATATTTTGAAAAAAAATATGAATGAATTCCTATGCCCCACAAATAACCCAGATCCGGCCCCCAGGCCTTAGTTTGGGAACCCCTGCTTTAACGAGATACCCAAAGGAGGTAGGTGATAACCACAATATGCCCTCCGACACAGAACACAGATACATCACATATTGAATAATCCAATACCTAACCACCAACACCAAAAGTTGTGATGAATTGCTATGAGGTAGGCCGGTGCCAATTTGCCACATGGATAAAAAACTCCTACCAGGCCCCTTGGTCAACCAAGGCCCAAGGCCAAAGCAAGCAAAGCAACCAAGCAAGGTCAAAGCAAAGCAAAACCTAAAGGGAGGGAGGGAGGGTGGGAGATCCGATAAAAGCAGGAAGCGGAGTAAGCGAAACTCCCGTCGCTGCGGCCGCTTATATGCAGCCAGACTCCGCCCCCAGCAAGCCCTATTGGCCGGCTGAGGGGCTTAACACTGCGGCGGGATGAGGCTGATGCAGGGGGCCAAACACGCCCCCCTGCAAGCATGGGAAAATGGCTCCTGCTCGCAACCCCTCCCCTCCAGGAAGGAGAAGAGGTCACGTCAGTGGTGGCTCCCCAGTTGTGGAATGGCCTCCTTGGGGAGGTACACCTATCTCTATCATTATTAAATTTCAGGGTGAATTTGAAAACATTCCTGGGCATCTTGTGCCTGAAGAATCCTGTTCCTGGCAACCCTGACATCATTGGATGGAAGTATGTTTCTAGCTGAAATTGCTATTAGAAGTTTTTCACTGTAATTATTTTTAGAATATGAGTTTCAAAGTGCATTTTGTTTGCTTTTAAATTGCATATCTGTTTTCCATCCTTTGGATAGAAATTAACTAATAAATTGAATGAATGCTGTGAAATAATAATAATAATAATAATAATCATACATTGCCATTTTTGTTGTAGAATAATTTTTAAATTGCTTTCTTTCTCAGTTTCGAAGAATGCCTATAACAAACAATCTGAATGTTACCCAACCTCCAAAAAAAACACCCCCAAACACTTCATTTTACAAACATATTAGGACTGATTACAACTGTTAGGTGTTTTCTACTCTCTGTTTTAACAGCTTGTCCCAGAGTGAGCCACAGGTAGCTGGTGGTGAGAAGGCAACACTGTCATTTCCAGAGTACTGAATAAACATGCATCATACAGTTTCAAAGTTGCCATCAGTCTTGGTGTTCTTAGAAGTGGGGGAGACAACTGCAGAATCAGCAGCAAAGTGAGCCGTGTTGGGACTAGGATTGGTATTCAGGTGACTTGGATACAATTCCACCTATATCTTGGTTTCCTTGTGTGGAGGACAGCTTCTGCTTGGCTTTGCTATACAGTGGCACCTTGGTTTAGGAACAGCTTAGTTTATGAACAACTTTGATTAAGAACGCTGCAGACCCGGAAGTAGGTGTTTTGGTTTGTGAACTTTGCCTTGGAAGCAGAACATGTTCTGCTTCCTGTTGAGTGTAAATTCAGTCCCCCACTGCTATGGGAAAGCACGCCTTGGTTTAAGAATGCTTTGGTTTAAGAATGGACTTCCGGAATGGATTAAGTTCGTAAACCAAGGTACCACTGTATAGCCCTGGGCAAAACACACCCCACATGCCTCATTTCCCTATCTGGCAAGCTGAAGCTCTAAGGAGTGGTTTTAATTTTTTCATTTGTCACCTGCATTTGATCTTAAATCTAAACAATGACCACAATTGTTGGCATCAATCTGTGTCTCCAGAGGCAATGGGGTGTGTCTTGCAGGGGTAGTGGTAGTTACAGGTAGGTAGCCGTGTTGGTCTGAGTCGAAGCAAAATAAAAAAATTCCTTCAGTAGCACCTTAAAGACCAACTAAGTTTATATTTTGGTATGAGCTTTCGTGTGCATGCACACTTCTTCAGATACACTAGAAACAGAAGTGTCAGACCCTATATATATACAGAGGGTGGTGGGGGTGGGTGGGAATGGGAGATGGGCTGATGGGAGTGGTAAACCTGTAGATGGGTGTTAATGGCTGCTGATGGCTGCAATTAGTCCTGGGCTGAGGTGCTAAAGAAAGCTTGATCATGCATAATGAGATAAGAATCCGATATCTCTATTCATCCCAGGTGCTTCCATGGTTTTAAGCTTGGTAATGATTTCCAATTCAGCAACTTCCCTTTCCAGTCTGTTCCTGAAATTTCTCTGTAATAAAACAGCTGCTTTGAGATCTTGTATAGAATGTCCTGGGAGATTGAAGTGTTCTCCTACTGGTTTTTCAGTCAGATGGTTCCTGATGTCAGATTTATGTCCATTTATCCTTTGGCGTAGGGTTTGGCCTGTTTGTCCAATATAGAGAGCTGAAGGGCACCGTTGGCATTTGATGGCATACACAATGTTAGAAGATGAGCAATTAAATAGTCCTGAGATGGTATGTTGGATGTTGTTGGGGCCAGTAATGATGTTGTCCGGGTGTATGTGGCAGCATAGTTGGCATCTGGGTTTATTGCAGGCTCTGGTACCAGTGTCCATGTTAAGTCTGGTGGTTGTATTATTGTGGGTGAGGAGTTGTTTAAGATTGGGTGGCTGTCTGTAGGCAATGAAAGGTCTTCCTCCCAGAGCTTGAGAAAGGGAGCTGTCATTGTCCAGGAGAGGCTGTAGATCTCTGATGATGCGTTGTACTGTTTTAACTTGGGAGCTGTATGTGATGACTAGTGGTGTTCTGTTATTTTCTTTTTTGGGTCTGTCTTGCAGCAGGTTCTCCCTAGGTATCAGTCTGGCTCTGTTGATCTGTTGTTTAACTTCATCAGGTGGATATTTTAGTTCTAAAAAGGTTTGCTGTAGATCTCTTAGGTGAGATTCTCTGTCTGTAGAGTTGGAACAGATACGGTTGTAACGTAGGGCCTGGCTGTATACGATGGATTGTTTGGTATGTTTGGGATGGTAGCTAGAAGCATGTAGATATGTTTGTCGGTCAGTTGGTTTTCTGTATAAGGTGGTGTCTATACGTCCATCCTGTATTTTTATAGTAGTGTCCAAAAAATGTATTTCTTGCATAGATTGGTTCATTGTTAGGTTGATGGTGGGGTGAAAGTCATTGAATGTCTGGTGGAAGGTTTCCAGGGTCTGTTGTCCATGTGTCCAGATAATAAAAATATCGTCAATGTATCGTAGGTACAAGAGAGGTTTGAGTGGGTAGGAGTCTAGGAAACGATGTTCTAAATCTGCCATGAAGATGTTGGCATACTGTGGGGCCATGCGGGTGCCCATGGCTGTGCCGCTGATCTGGAGGAACAGGTCATCACCAAATTTGAAGTGGTTGTGGGTATGTGGTAGTTTAAAGTCAAACTGCTGCATTAGCAGCAGTGAAGTGACCTCTCCTGTAGCCCAAGCCTGAGGCAGTGTTTATGGAGGTCCTGGGCTGCCCAGATGACAAGACCCCCCCTTGCCCTCACTGATGTGATCCAAAGAAAAGCACATTGCCCATAATATATGTTTGCCTTTGGGGGTATTTTATAATTATCATCAAGGTATCTGCTCTGGACATTGTGGTCAAATCTTCCTCAAACTGCCGCTTGCTCAAAGAGAGTTGGGCAAAACAGCAAAGTTAGGTGTTTAGTCCCAATGTTTAGTCTCAAAAAAAATAGCTGATGATCAAATGTGGGTCAGATACACACACACACACACACACACACACACACACACACACACACACACAGAGAGAGAGAGAGAGGAGATGTAGAAAATCTCAAGGCCAAGATGTTTGCTCTGCACATAGGAGTCAAAACTGTCTCAAGCTGCTATTTATATAGAGATGGGCAAGTTGTTTAGTCCTGTTGTTTAGTCTCCAAAAATTGCTAAATATTAAGTGTGTGCCCAAAGGAGAGGCACAGAACATTTTTAAAATCCAGGTTTCTTGCAGTAAATTGACAAATTCTTGCAGTAAATTGACATTCAGCAAGCAACTGCAAAGTGATTCAGTATGTACAGTTCTTGGATACCTTCACCCCAGTATGGCTCCTCTTTATCACATACACGATCCAACATGACAGCAACAAGAACCCGTCAACAACACATTAAATTAATCTGGTTTACCTGACCCAATAGGCCTCCCCCCCCACAAATGCAAACAAACCTCATTGCAGTCAACCACAGACAACCAACAACACCCTGAGCTCCCAACCTCTCTCAATACCAAGGGAATGTAACAAGCAAATAGAAAGAGAACATATCTAGTTGAAGCTGACACAAAACCCCACATGTACACTGTAAAAAAATATAAATTTCACCACCACCCCTCCCCCCTCTTCTTACTGACCTTATACTGTCCTCAACACTAATGTCTCATAACAAATGCAACTGATCTGTAGAAAAGACTGTACAACTTGAAGAAAGAGACAAGGCATGTACTTTTGTAAACCAAGAAAATCTTTAATAATATATTTTTTTAAAAAAAGTATGTAGACTTCTGGTTTCAAGTCCCTCTTTTGTTAAAAAATGGATCATGACTTTTTTAAAAAATAGTTTTATTAGCAATATGCAAGATAAAAATGCGAGAAAAAAAGAACAAACACAAAAGAAACGAAAGATACATAATTGTACAAATAGAATATAAAAAGAACCAACACATTGGCAAGATCTACTACTCTCTAACCTATACAAAAGCAAAAAGCAAAAAAAGCGGATCATGACTTTTTAGGGGAAGTGGCATCTGCTTTGCATATAGAAGTCCTCAGGACTGGGAGGTTTGAAATCCTGGATAGTCACTCTTCGGCAGTGTAGACCAGGGGTCAGCAAACCTTTTCAGCAGGGGGCTGGTCCACTGTCCCTCAGACCTTGTGGGGGGGCAGACTATATTTTGGGGGAAAATATGAATGAATTCCTATGCCCCACAAATAACCCAGAGATGCATTTTAAATAAAAGGACACATTCTACTCATGTAAAAATATGCTGATTCCTGGACCGTCCGCGGGCCGGATTTAGAAGGTGATTGGGCCGCATCCAGCCCCCGGGCCTTAGTTTGAGGACCCCTGGTGTAGACAATATTGGCATGGATGGATGAAGGGTCTGACTCTGTGTAATATGGCTTCCTATGTTCCTCTGGCATTGCACACCTGGTGCACATTAATTCCTTGTGTGAGGAGAAGGGCTTGTGGCTCAGTGGCAGAGTGTCTCTTTTGCATGTTTTCCCTGGCACTTCCAGATGGAGCTGTGAATGTCTCCCATCTGAAACCCTGGAGAGCTGCTGTCATCAGTGTAGACAATCCTTAGCTATCTGGAGCAATGGTCCAACTTGGTATAACACATGTTCCAACATAGGAAGATATCTTATACCAAGTCAGACTATTGGTCTACCTAGCTCAGAATTTTCTACTCTGGCAGAGATGCTCCAGGGTTTCAGGCAAGAACTATTCCTAGCCCTTCCTGGAGACTCCCAGGATTGAACCTGTGACTTTCTACATACAGCGCACTATGGTTCATCCCCTATGAAGCCCTTTAATTGTCTGGTGAACTGTCAGCTAGGGTTGTATGCACATAATTGCTTGCTGACTCTAGCATGCTCTCATCACTGGTGTTTGAAGGAGCTGAGTACATATGCCATTAGTCTCAAGCCATACCTATCCTTCAGCTTCTTGAGAAATCCTGCTGTTTGATGCACGTTCCCAATTTGAAAAAGAAGAAGCTGCAGTTAAGCTGAGGTGTGTACATTTGAGACGGCCATTGCACATGCTCAGAAGACAGCTTCAGTGAACTGAAGCTCAGGGCAGGGAGATAAGTCAGGTAATGTGCATCAGATGATGACATTCCCACCACTTCTCTGACTTGAAAAGCAGAAAGGGATAGGACAAGGACCTTGCTGCATTTCTAGCTAATTTTACATAGGAAGAAGATACCAAGTGATGCCAGAAGAGGGAGCAGTGTGGCAATGCCAGTGCAATATATGATAGAAAATGCACCTATGATTTACCACAGACAAGTGCTATTGATGAATTGATAGATAAAACAATGGATGTATTTCTCATTCTAGAAGTGAATAGACCAAATACCAAAAAGAAAAAGAAAAAAAGAAGTGTATAATTTCTGGAACAAATTTTGTAATTAACATGGATTTAATTAGATATTTTATCATGCTCAAGGTGTCTGTGCAAATATGTTTGATACTTTTTCCTGTTTGTTTGCTTAGCAACAGACCTCCAATCCTACAGCATAACATGGACTGCTTTTGAAAGACTCCCCCCCCATGATTTTAAGAGTGGCGTGTTTGTGGAAAGCCCTTTACATCTCAGCCAAGGTTTGCAATTCAGTTCTGGAAATGCAATACAAAAAGAAAACAAAAGGAAGTGGGGGGAAAGCGTTGAAGGATGTGAGGCAGGTTCAAAATGGGAGAAAGGGGGGTCTAGTTAAGACCAGACACCGTTATGGTCAGTGTAGACAATACTGAGCTAGATGGACCAATGGTCTGACTTGATTTGAGGCAGCTTCCTATGTTCTTATGTAATCCAAAATATTTGGAGGGTACCAGCTTTGCAAAGTCTTTTCTATTATACGTATGGTGTGTTAGGGGAAGGGTAGTACCTCTGGTGGGGGACACATTGTGATCCTTCTGGGGTAGTTTGCCCACCTTTTGTCCCCACCCTGCACTCAGCTCTCATCTGGGGCTCCTAGATCTTGGCGACATGTGACAGCGGCCTCACCCTGGGAAATGGCTTTGACTTACCAGCTAAACCATGTGAGGGCAGTCAAATGGGTCTCACACCCTCAGTGACGGACTTCCTCTGCATGTGAAGAGAGTCTCTGTGGGTTGAACAGACAAGACCAATTGTGTGTCCACTGGCGGAGGAATGGGGCGACAGCGGGGGAAGCGCACCGCCCCCTGCAGCATTGGGGAGGGGGTACCATTGTGGCTGCCCCCAGACATGTGCCACCCCCCCCCACTGTGCCAGGTGCCATGCCCCCGTGGGCAGTGTGCCACGTCCCCAGGATGCACATCACACCCAGCGGGCGGTGTGCCACACCCCCGTGACACTTGCCAGCCACGCCCCCATCTGCTCTCTGCCCCCGGTGCTGAAGCATGCAGCTTCGCCACTGCGTGGGTCCAACCAGGGCCGTCTTAAGCATGTTGGGCACCCTGGCGCCGTGGTGCGGAGATCGCTCCGGCGCCCCCGCCCCGCCCTGTTTCTTGCTGCAGCTGGTGGGTGGGCGCAGCGTGGCAGCCCGGCACCCTGGCACCCCACGCCACCCAACCTTCCCCTAGAGCCAGCCCTGGGTCCAACAGTCAATAAGGTGGTTTCTGCACATGCTGTAGAGGGAAGTGAGGGGCAGATGAGGCTCATCAACCTGGGAAGGTAGCCCCCCCCCCCCGGGAGAAGGAAAATTCTGATCCTAAACCTCCACTGTCTTTTGAGATATCTTTGGGAGAATAAAAGGCTAAGGAGTAAACCCTACACAAATCTGGAGAGGAGTCCCTAAGGCAGTTGGATGGTGCCTTGTACTCCTCCTTCTGGCAACTCCTGCAGCCAAGTTGGTGCCAAACGTATTGCTTTCCTTTTCTTTGGAGCACATCAGGGAGACGAAGATGTGGCTTACAGGCTAGAGAGGTCACTTTGACTTCACCCCCAAGGTGCACTTCCTTGTCTCTTGAGACAGATGGGTGCCAACAGCAATACAAATTTAAAGGTTAACAGGCAGTTCCCCGTCTCATGAAGCTTACAACCTCATATTTGGGTCATTCCACACCAAATCACCTGATTTTAATACTCAACTGTGCTCTCACGACTCAGATTTTCTTCCAAAAATTTTTATGTGTAGATACGTATGAGATAACCTCAAAAGAATATTTTAAGATTTGTTGGTCAAAAATTGGGCGCAGGAGAATCTTTTTGGAAATTTCATTTTTTGCGTGATTTAGGCTAATGCAATTTCTGCATCAGTGTAGAAAAAACCTCAAAATACTTCAAATTCAATTTATTTTATAACTGCAAAAATCACTCTCCTTCTTTTTAAAACATAGCAAGTACACGGTTAGCCCATTCTACAACAAAAGTATGATACATGTGTTGGTATTGATTTGCACGCTATGGCTTATTGAACCTACCGGGAATAAAATGACAAAAACTCACTTCGAATGCTCAGTGACCCTTTTCTTTGGCACTTAATACCATTTTATATCTTATTTGGAAAGAGACCACAATTAGCTTTATTTTGATACCAAAATAAGCCCAAACGGTTGAAAAATAAGCGAAACAGGAGGTTTTTTCTACACTGACGCAGAAATTGCATTAGCCTAAATTGTGCAAAAATTGAAATTTTCAACAAATTCTCCTGCACCCAATTTTGGGCCCAAAAATGTTAAAATGTTTTTTTGAGGTTATCTCATAGGTATCTACACATAATTTTTTTTGGCAGAAAATCTGAGTCGTGAGAGCATGGTCGAGTATTAAAATCAGGTGATTTGGCATGGAATGACCTATTCACAAATGCAGTTTCCTTCCTTCCTTCCTTCCTTCCTTCCTTCCTTCCTTCCTTCCTTCCTTCCTTCCTTCCTCCTACCTACCTTATTTGGGGGCATAAAGCAAATCTCCTAGGCTTTTTAAAGAATCCCTACAGCCTCTGGTTCGCCAGAAGCGGCTTAGTCATTCTGGCCACATGACCTGGAAGCTGTACGCTGGCTCCCTCGGCCAATAAAGCGAGATGAGCGCTGCAACCCCAGAGTCGGTCATGACTGGACCTAATGGTCAGGGGTCCCTTTACCTTTACAGCCGAGTCCTATACATGCGACAGGGAAATTATTGAAATTATAGAACTAAATGTGTATGAGGATGGCTTAGCAAGCTGAGAATTGTCTTTGCTTGAAAAGTGCATAAATAATGCTGTTTGAAATACTTGGTGTGTGTAACTCCCTTACTTGGGGCTGGGCCAAACTGCATTGCAATGGTTTTAATAAAGATAATAAAGTTTAATAAACAAACAGGTCAGGATTATTTTGCCCATCCAGGCTGAACCCATGGGTATTGTGGGGGACACCTGCTCCAATATTTTCCCAACAAATGCTCAACAGAAGGCCTGTGCAATTGATTGGGACCTTCTCTCTAAAAAGCGTACTTTTTATTTCAACTTTAAATATACTTCTAACTGCACTTGATTTATCCCTAAAAACCCATTTAGGATAAAATGAGTGGAGAAGGAAAGGCAGCTTCCTGTTCCTCTCATTCCTCTACCTGTAGATGTCCCCAGGGGTAATGCATAAAACATGCTAATGAAATCATACTTTGCATATGAATTTGCTGCCATGATGGGCCCATACAGAGTTTTAACACCTGGAAATAACCAAATGAGCCATTAGTTAGTTGTTTATGTATGCACCTATTAAGCTCATATTTGCATTCAGTTGTTATGCAGATAGGAGGAACCCAACCATTATTTATTTCTTTTTCTTTTGGCATGGCTAAAATTGTATTGCCTTAACTTGCTTTAAGTTTGGTTTCTCAAGACAGGAGAAAACTGAGGTTCCTTTTATTTCTGATTGAAGATCCTCATCCAATATACACTTCTGTTCAGTCAACTCTTTCTTTCTCTTTCTCCCTAACCTAACCTATCTCACAGAATTAGGTAAGCCATCTTGAGTTTCTTGGAGGAAGGATGGGATAAAAAAAATGTCACAAATATAATACTGCTGATGGTATTTGGACTCCACTCCCATTTGCCATGCTGGCTAGGGCTAATGGGAATTGGAGTCCAACAATGGAGTCCCCATCTTTGTTCAACGTCACATCCAGATGTCTTGTTCATTGAGCATTTGCTTTTATTTGTCTGTACAAAATTTGAAGAAAGGTTTGTGGGGAGTTATGCAACATTACATTGAACAATAGTTACTCCACATTTTTCAGCACATTTTCTCATCACTTTTCTTACTGCAAGGCAGAGAGGGAGTGGAAGAGAGTTTCTTGTGCAAGAGCTCCAGGTCCACTTTAATTGCATAATGTTGAAATCCAGCTGTGAAAAGTAACATCCTATGAGGGCCCTAAAGTGTTGCGGTGCAAACAATAAGAGAAGTATGATACTGCTTAAAATATATTATGCTGATAGGGCCTATCTCTGAGCTTTATAGAGCATTTGATTATTTGTTTGTTTGTTTAGTTATTTTCTAAACATTGTATATTGCTTTATTGTAATTAAACAACAACAACCCTCAAAGCGATTTTAAAAAAGGCGAAACAGTAATATAAGTAAAATCTACAACCCACCTTTCAAACATACAGAAGTTAAAATACTGAAACAGGTTAAAATACTGAAACAGGTTAAAATACTGTTAAAATACTGAAACAGGTTAGCATGAAGGTGGTGGGGTTTGGCCACTGTGACAACAAGATTCTGGACTAGATTGGCCACTGGCTTGATCCTGCAGCCAGGATCTTCTTAGATTCTTAAATGCTTCCCAGAGAATAGTATTCGGAAGTACACTGACTTAGAGCCGATTTGCATGATAAATGGCCCATCAGTAGGGAAGGAAGGCTGATGGCCACAGTTCAATAATCTTCTTGTTTTCACAGCTCACCTGGGAACAAGCAAGAAGGAGGTGTCACAACAAGTAGCTGGCCAGCTGTAACTCCCAGAAAGACACTTAAAATGAGTAATTTTTGGAAAGGCGTAAGGATTTTCCTCAAAGCCCTGTTGAAGTCATCCTGCTGCCTGCCCCTTTGCTGCCTGTATAAGCCAAACTCTGTTCAGTGAGAGGCATCGAGGGAGCCTGCCATAAATTGACATGTCCTGACAAGACAGTCTGTTTGCTTTTATTGTTCAGGAACCCGAGCCACTGACTGTCTGCCTTGCCACTTGCCTTTAATGTTTGATTAAGCACTGTGAGAATTGTCACTATTGATCAGCTTCTTGCTAGTAGATTAAGCCCCCTAATCCCTTGCATTCCCTCTATCTCCCTCTCTTGCTTCATCACCAAGTTACCCTGCTCCTTCTACAAGCCTGTTTTACTCACTGAGAAACAAAAATGGTCAGAAGCAAAATCAATGTTTTGGAAAACGTTTTTTATTTTATTTTCTGCATTTATATTCCACCTTTTCCCTCACAACAACCTTGTGAGGTAGGTCAGGCTGACTGGCCCAAAGTAATCCAGCAAGGTTCATGACTGAGCAGGGATTCAATCCTCGGTCTTCCACTCTTAGTCCAATGCTCTAGCCCAGTGTTTCTCAAGCTTTTGTCCCCAGCTGTTCTTGGACTACAACTCCCATCATCCCTGATCACTGGTCCTGCTAGCTAGTGACTAGCTAGGACTAGTGATGTGCAAACTTTGGTACTCTGATTAATATGGGTCAACAAAGCTTATGAAACCCAGGTAAAGAAATGTTGCACCCACTTCAGGTTTTTTTTCCTTTCCAGGCATGCATAATGTCCTCCCTGGCTTTGCCTGCTTCCTCATGTAACTGTTGCTGGCCTTTCAGCCTTTTTGTGTTTTCAGAGCTGCCTGTCTGCAGCAGGGGCCCTTGTCTACTTAGCAACATAAGAATCTGCCCATGGTCAGACCAATAGTCCTTCCAGCTCAGTATTGTTTTTGTCAACAGGCAGCTGGTTCCCACGGCTTCAGACAGGACTTCCCCAGCCCTACCTGGAGACCTTCTGCATGCAAGGCAGGTGCTCTGTTGCAGAACTACAACCCTCACCCGCTTGTAGAGGTCTGGAAGTTCAGCATTCTGAATTGTATGGGGGAGGGAATATATTCTTCCCAAGGCTGAGTTGCAGCGTGTGGATTACTCTCTGCCAGAGGTCCCCAAACTAAGGCCCGGGGGCCAATCGCCTTCTAAATCCGGCCCGCGGACAGTCCAGGAATCAGCATATTTTTATATGCGTAGAATGTGTCCTTTTATTTAAAATGCATCTCTGGGTTATTTGTGGGGCATAGGAATTCGTTCATATTTTTTTCCAAAATATAGTCTGGCCCCCCACAAGGTCTGAGGGACAGTGGACCGGCCCCCTGCTGAAAAAGTTTGCTGACCCCTGCTCTCTGCTCTCCTTCCTCACATGATGGTACAAGAGGAAGAACACCTGCTCATAGCTTCAGTCCAGGAGCAGAGAATAAAATTCAGTTCAAGCGCCACATTCCCATATGTGGGCGGGGCCAGAGGGAAAGGGTGTGGAGCATCAGATGTGACTCTTTCCTCTGTGTGTAGGCTGTGTTCCCACCATGAAGAGTTAGTAGTTTGCCCACATCCTGCCCCTGTCTCTTATCACCACCTCTCCCTCCTCTATTCAGAGGACAAAAGTTTGAGGACACTTTTCTGCCAAGGGAAAGCACTTGAAGAGAGCCAAGGACCCAAAAAGGTTGAAAACCTCTACCTTACCTTAAAAGAAATGGTGCTTGGCACCTGTGTTTTTTTTAAAGCTTTTGTATTTTTTAAAAGCATCTATTTGCTAAGATTGAGACATTTTTGTCCAGGGGTGTGGTGGACCCTTTAGGCTTCTCCATTTGGCTTTCAGGATTCTCCTCAGGCCACAAACCCTTTCCCAGACCACACCCCTGCACCCTGCTTGAGTGCTCCTGCATGGCTAAAACTCTGTCCATGCTTCTTGCTTCTCTGAATGGAAGACAGATAGAGAGGAGTGTATGTGAATGCTTGTAGAAACTACCCTACAGTACAAAGCCAAGATTTATATTCATTGCCCCACCCACTTTTGCCTCTGACCCCACCCACCACTGGCACATGACCCCTGGGAGGTTGCCCAGATGGGGATGTAGCCCTTCGGCTGAAAAGGGCTGGAGAAGTCATCTCTCCAGAGACACTGTATCAAGTGGAGGTTTGGAAGTTTGTGCCATAACGTCAACCAGTAACTGAGGATGTGTTTCCATGAAGTATTTTCTAAGGAAACAATATTTAATTCCAAATGAATAGCAGAATTGCTTACACATCGGGGTAATTTTAGAAGCCGCCTCAAAAACTGGTTTTGAATCACCTCCAGAGGGATTAGATTTACAGTGGTCCCCCATATTGAGACCGAGGCGCATATGCCAAAGTCACGATCACCTTGGCCTTGAAAACCTTTAAGGCAGATGGAATATGAAAAGCCCCGTCTGAGAAAAAAAGCGCAGGAGCGCAAAGGAAAGGGCTTTAGCTCTAAGATATATGCCAGATGAGCCTTCCAACCCATGTTATGTTGGAAAAAACTCCCAAATACTGAAATTTAAAGACCTGCTCAATAGCTTTCCCATCTAATCTCCAGTTATAAGTTTTTTGACTTTTAGAAAAAATTAAAACTTTAGACTTAACATGCTTTATAGTAAGGAGATTAGATTTACAATAGGAACTGAAATTTTTTGGAGCTCTCCTAAGGCCAACTCTTGAGAAGGATAGGATCACTGCATCGTTTGCATAAAGTAAAAGGGGACATATGTATTGGGCAAGGCGGGGAGCATGGATGAATTCTTGAAATTCCATCAGGGGCACCCTCATGTCGCTAATAAACAAATTAAAAAGAAAAGGGGCTAAAATACATCCTTGACAGACTCCTCTATTAATAGGTATAGAGTTTGTGAGGTCGCCGTCAGGGGTAATTCTCACCCTAGAAGCTGACCCTTCATGTAATTGAGTTATCAACCACAAGAGCCTTCCATCAATTCCCCAACGGGCTAATTTTTCCCAAAGTAATCTCCTGGGGATACTATCAAATGCAGCCTTTAGATCAATAAAGGCCGCACAGAGTTGGCCTCTGCTAGGGGCGGAATATTTCTGGGCTAGATGGTTTAAAACTAAAACATGGTCTGTGGTTGACTGATTCGGCCTAAATCCTGCCTGTTCAGGACCAATCAGGTTGTTATCCTCGGCGCATTGGGTAAGTTTAGTTAACAAGAAGTGGGCATATATTTTCCCGATTATTGACAGTAAACTAATATTCCTATAGTTCCCCGGATCCTTGGGTGAGCCCTTTTTATATATTGGAATAATAATCTCATCTTTCCATATTTTTGGCACCTGCCCAGTTGCATTTATAGCATCGAACATGATGGCAAGAATTTTTGCCCACCCAACAGCGTGGAATTTTATAGCTTCTGCCAGAACTAAGTCAGGTCCGGGGGCTTTGCCAGTCTTAAGTTTGGCAATAAGTTCTAGGATTTCATCTGGGTCGGTGGGCGGCCAGATAGGCAGATGGTCAGGTATGACATCTCGAATGTTAGAATTAGATTCTGGTGACATAAAGTATTTGTTTAAAAAGGATTCCCAAACAGGGGCAGAAATAACAGTTAAGGGATATCTTTTAGATTTACTGTTAATCTCTTTCGTGGTGATGGCGTGCATCTTTCCAATCAAGAAAATGACATCTGGTTAGCTGATACCGTATCACAAGAAGCATTAGGGCTTGGTTACAGTGGTGAGGGTATTGGTGGCGAGCCTCTTGGCTCGGGTGGCAGTTAGGCATTGGAATATGGAGTTGTCTGGTTTGTTTGAGGACTGGTTGTGGCCATCATCCAACCCTCCTCTTATAGGGGTAACCCCTTAAGGGATCCGGCAGTTGTGGATCCCGTCCAATGCGCTGCTGGGGGCTAGGGCCATGGCACGACCCCCGGTGACACTAGGGGGAGCTTTCAGTTGTATTAGCGTCAACAGGCTCCACCCTCGGGGTGTTAACCTTATATGACCCCCCCGCTGAGTGTGGCCTTATTTTACCCGTTAACTCAAATCCATGTGTCACTATGTCTTTATTTCTCGTGGGGGTGGGTCCTCGAACCGCAAATAGATGTTCTCTGTTCCTGGACCTTTTTTTCGCTCTAGATATTTGTCCTCTTCATTCTCTCTCAGCTTTGCTGCTCCAAGGTGGTGAATTAAGAATCAGCAAGCTTTTCATGTTGGTAGCCTGGGACCAAGATCAAAGCCATGGCCAAGATCAAAGCCCATGACTTACATATGAGGGAAGAAGAAGGAAGAGCTGTTGAAGGAGCTAGATGACCTCAAGGTGGCTCTCTCTCAGCTGCAGGTTGCCAAGGTGACTGGTGGATCAGTCTCCAAACTCTCCCAAGATCTGGGTGGTTCACAAATCGATTTCCAAAGTGCTGACAGTCATTAACCAGACGCAGAAGGAAAACCTCAGGAAGTTCTGCAAAGGCAAGAAGTACAAGCCTATAGACCAGCAGCCTAAGAAGACACATGCCATGCGGCACAGACTAAACAAGCATGAAAAGGGTCTGAAGACCAAAAAGCAGCAGTGAAAATAACACCTGTACCTGCCTCACTGTGAAGACATGAGCCCTAAATGTGCAACATCCTGATCCTCTGGCCAGGTGTTTTGGCTGTGGTCACAAATGGAATAAAATAAAATAAAATTAGGAAGAAGCAATAGCAAGTGAGGCTCTGGAGGTTGGCAGTGGAGCCCTTGGCTGATGCCTGACGATGCTGACCTCCAATTCCAGCCCTGCATGTGTTTCCTGACACTCTCCCTAGACCTCTGAAACCTCTTTGAGAAAGGTAAATCAATCCTTGGAACTGATAACCAATTTATACTTGGCAGTTCTTCTGCTTAAGCCTCTTTGTCCCAGGGAAGGAAAAGGTTATTAGTATTATTGTTATTGCATTGATGGTAGTACAACCACCACCATAAATTATTAGGATTATGATAATCACCATCAGATTATCCTCCTCCTCCTCATTATTAATATTTGTTGTTGTTCACTCATCCTTCACACCGAGATCCCAAGTGGGTCACAACAATTAAAACACAACATTATAAAGCAGTTTAAGACAATATAAAATCACATAAATAAAATGGGTTCTAAAAATATACACCTCAAGGGCCACAAGAGAGAGTTATTATTATTATTGTTATTTTTCAGAATCAATATCATCTTCATCTTTATCATTGCCAGAGAAAATACAACAAGAATCTAGCTTGTAATTCTTTTCTGTTACCATTTCCCTTTTTCTTTTTGGAAATACTTTACTCGGCTTCATTTTAATAAAATAGGCAGCCTGCCTTTTGTCTGCAGTGCTAATAAGAACAAAATATATATGATAGAGCAGAAGATAATTGCAATGAGCTAGACTTCCAATTTTTCTCAATTTCTGCTCATTTTCCTTGGATGGGATTGCAGATGTCGTGACGTTAAGTGCTGCCTCTGCCTCAACAGGACTTGATTAGTTCCAGGAGTCACACCTCCATCCTTCCAATGCAGGAAAAGCATATACAGAAATAGACAGAATACCATGGCAGAAACAGCCTGTGCAGCGAGAGGAACATTTTGCCCATTGCACCGTTCAGAAAAGCATCAGTCATGTGCAAACATGTACAGTGTCGATTTCTCAAAGTAAAGTTTGTTAAATCCTTGACAGCTAGCTGCTGCTGGTCACTGTAGATAATACTGACTTACATGGACTGGCCGTCTGACTCTGTGTAAGCCACCTTTCTACATTCCTATGAAAACTGGTATGTATGAAATCATGAAATGTGGGTCCAATTGCTGAAGGTGGATCCTGGGCCTTTGAGTGTTGGAGGCCAGTGTCCCACACAATTGTTAATGGTATCACCACATCAGTAGATGCGTAAATATCAAACCTGGGCATGGTTATTTCACTTGCCAGGAGCCTCTGAGCTTGGCTTGAAAAGTATCCAGAAATTCCAGCTGGTACACAATGCATTTGCTAGGTACAGGCTGGGGCAGGACTGGTTGAGTGAAGCATATTTGCATAGTTGTGCTACTGGGCTCACAGCCATTCTAACTGGGACTAATGAGATTTGTAGCCTAGATTCGAACATCTAGAGGGCACTTTGTTGACTGGCCCAGCTCTAAATGGGACCTGAAAGGCTAGCTGCTCCCAAAGATGTGCTCCATTCATGTGTTCCATTCAGAATCTCAGGTCTTACTCTGGCTCTAATTTGGACTGCTGTCTGCCCGGAGCCTTTTCTGTGGTGTCATAAGCTTTATGGAATGGCCCCACTCCCCAGTGAGAGCTGCCTGATGCTGTATGTATTTGGTGCCTTCTCCAGCTTTTAAGGAAAACATTTGGATGACTTAAAAAGAGGATTAGACAAATTAGTAAAAAGAGCATTAGACAAATTAGTAAATGATTAATGGCTACTAGCTATGATGGCTATGTTCTCCATCTGCTGTCAGAAGCATCATGCCTCTGAAGACCAGTTACTTGGATAAAAAGATGGGTTAGAGCAGTTACTTGGATCCACTCAAGTCCTGCTTGCTGCTTTCCCACAAGCATCTAGCTGCCCACTGTGAGAACAGGATGCTAGACTAATTGGGCCACTGGCCTGATCCAGCTCTTCTTATATCTTAGAATTTTGAAGTGTCAGGCATAGCTCTAGTGGCTTTAGCCCAAACGTAGCAGAGTTTCCCTGCACAGCGCAGAAGCTAGTTGAGGTGGAAATGACTAGTCGGCTAGACGCAGAATAACTGTTTACAGGATTTATTAAAAGAAAATAAAACCAGCAGAGTTTCTGCATACAAATCAAATCAAATCAAATCCTTACTCTCTCTCTCTCTCTCCCCCCCCCACCATATGCAGCACTCCTACTCCTAACACCCAACAAGAAACAACTGTGCTAGCATTCCTAGATAACAGAGTTCAGTGCTGGTCATTAACCAATGAGAGAGTTGTTGCCAGGCCAGGCAGACCTTGGCTTTCTGCCAAGAGTAAATTGACACTGCCTTGAGTTAATTGTGTGAAGCAAGAATCTGTAAGTTTCCCATGAAAACCAATTATCAGAAACCGAACACTATATTCCCATTCCATGAGCTGCTGCTTTTTGTTTTGCTCATTATTTTTGTTTGGCAATATATGTATTTTTAATGTTTACATTTACATTCCACCTTTTCTCCGAGTTCAAGGTGGCATAAAAGGTTCTTCCTCTCCCCATTTTTATCCTCGGAACAGCCATGCAAGGGAGTTTAGGCTAAGAGATAGTGATTGGTCCAAGGTCACCTAGTGAGTTGGGTGGCTGCATGGGAATTTGAACCCTTGTCTCCCAGAGGTCCTCCTAGCCCAGCACTCCTAGCCTATTCTTCCTCCACTGCTACATTTGAATTTTGTGGAGTTGCTGCTTTATTTTTCTATTTTTTCTATTTTGAGGTGGATGAGGAGAGTACTCTAACATCTTATTTTTAATAATTGTGTTGGGCATGTTAAGTTTGTTTGAGGGATGCAGATTTTTAGAATAAAATAATATTTTTAGATTTTTTTAAAAAGTATACCCCCCCCAAAAAAAACAGATTCCAAAATATAAGGAGTATGGAATACAAAGATTCAGTATTAGGAATATATTCCTGATACTGAATCTTTGTGTGTGCGCACACACACAGCTGTAACAAGATCACAATCTATGCTTTTAACTGTCAAAGGCACATGACAAGATATAAAGGTTGCAACCCTATAAGCAAGGCATATAAGGTATGAACCATGTCGTACTGATGGAGGGGGGTTACCTCTCTTGGTCTGCAGAGCTTCTATGCAAGGCTTCAAAAACAAAGGAATAGCAGCTACCTCCCCTTCTGTCAACCTCAATGAATAGCATCTTAAGCACCTGCCTTAATGCAGGTGGTGCTGTGGGTTAAACCACAGAGCCTAGGGCTGGCCGATCAGAAGGCCAGTGGTTCGAATCCCCGTGATGGGGTGAGCTCCCGTTGTTCAGTCCCTGCTCCTGACAACCTAGCAGTTCGAAAGCATATCAAAGTGCAAGTAGATAAATAGGTACAGCTCCAGTGGGAAGGTAAACGGCGTTTCCATGTGCTGCTCTGGTTCACCAGAAGTGGCTTTGTCATGCTGGCCACATGAGCTGGAAGCTGTACGCCGGCTCCCTCGGCCAATAACGTGAGATGAGCGCCACAACCCCAGAGTTGGTCACGACTGGACCTAATGGTCAGGGGTCCCTTTACCTTTAAGCACCTGCCTGAGGCAGGAGGTCTCTCTGGGATGCTGTGACAACCTCACTCATTAACCCAGCATTCAGCAAGCTAACTAGCGGGTGCTGTTGACATGAACCTCTCTGTAATCCCTTTAACCTTGGCTTGTGGACTGCAAGCAAGTCATGACTGTGTAGGTCCCCACCAAACTGGGTTTTATGCCTAAATTTGTTTCATGGCCGCAAACCTCTGAAACCTGAAATGCACTTTTATTTTAAATTCTCAAACCCCATAATATTTGCTTTTATGCACACTTTAGACATAATGATTGCAAACCATGGTTTGTAACTGCTGAAATTAAGAGTTTCCCAAGGTGGACTTAACAGAAGACTGCGGTTTAAGAAACTAGAAGTATCCGTCCAATATCTCAGGGGTGGGGAATCTTTTTCAGATTTAGGGCCACCTTCTGAGGGTCACATGCTAGTGGTGAGAGGGGATTGGAGCACTGAATGTAACTTTTACCTTTCTGCTGTAGGTTAGTTTGTACATTCAGGCAAGCAAGAGGCATAATCAGACTTCAAGGACACATTGCAGCCAGGCAAAAACACTCAAGGTCAAGGAACATATTATTTGGAAGTAGGGGTGCAGTAAAGGGTTTGCATATGCAATAGGAGCCCCCACTTTGCCCTTTGTGCTGGCATGTACTTTGATATTAAGACTGAATTCTCTCTAGCTTCTGCAGCCCTCTCAGACTTCTCTATTGGACCTAAAGCCACAAGGACATCTTGGATCTACCTCTTCAAGAGAAGAAAGGGGCAAAAGGGGCCATCTGTGTTTTCTCCAGCAAATCTGGCTCAACACAGAAGTAAAAAATGTATCCAGTCCAAGTCATGCACTTCCTATAATAAACAATGTTATTTTTCCTCAACAAGTCTCTATGTATGTGTTATTGCAACAGGGAAGCCTACTCTCTGACCAGATTTGCAAGCTGATAGCCTTCACACTGATTTGAAAATATGAAACAGGACTTCTGAGGGTTGGGGGCCACACAGAGAGGTCTGGAGGGCTGCATTTGGACCCTAGGTCTGACTTTGGTCTATTTGCCTATATTCAGCTGCCAATTTGGTGCTCTCCAAATTTTGTCAGACCACAACTCCCATTAGCCCCAGCCAGCATGGCCAACAGTTGTAGTCCAACAATTCTGCTACAACACAGGGATAGGTAACTTGTGGCCCCTTGGATGTTGTTGGACTACAGTCCCCCTCCCCCCTGCCCACCAGTTCTGACCTTGCTCAGAATTTCAGAAATAGACTGGAAAGAGAAGTTGATGAATTGCAACTTATTACCAAACTTAAAACCATGGAGAGACCTGGTCTGAATAGAGACATTGGATTCTTATCTCATTATACATGATAACGCTATTTTTAGCCGTCTCTCCCCTTGCTTTTTCCTGTAAGACCAATTGCAGTCATTAACAGTCGTCCACAGGTTTACCACACCTATCAGCCAATCACCCATTCCCACCACCCTTCAGAGTAATACCCCTCCCCACCCTCTCACTATATATAAGGGTCTGGTGACTTCTGTTTCAGTGTATCTGAAGAAGTGTGCATGCACATGAAAGCTCATAGCAATGACAAACTTAGATGGTCTCTAAGGTGCTACTGGAAGGATTTTTTTAAAAATTTTTTTGACTACATCAGACCAACACAGCTACCTACCTGTAAAAATAACCTCTGCTAAATCAATGCATTTGCCTTCCAGTTTTAGGTGGTTATTTGCCATCTTATCCCCATCTGAATTATACATTTAAAGCAGTATTGTACTTTATCCACCCCACCCCGCCCGCCATCAACAATACTGGGAATTGTATTATTTTAAGGGTTGCTAGGAGACCCCATTCCCCTCACAGAGCTACAATTCCCAGAGTGGTTTAACAGTCAACCCCTCTTCCCAGGGAAGTCTGGGAACTGTAGCTCTGGTCTCCTAACAACTCTAAGCATCCTTAACAAGTTGCACTACCCAGGATTCCCCAGGCCACATATCCTCATTGGCTTCACACTTGCAAGTGCATTTCACAGAATCATAGAATTAGAGTTGGATGGGATCCCGAGGGTCATCCAGCCCAGCCCCCTGAAATGCAGGAATCTCAGCTAAAATGTCCATGACAAATGGCTATCCAACCTGTGCTTAAAAACCTCCAATGAAGGAGAGTCCGCCACCTCACAAGGGAGACCGTTCCACTGTCAAACAGCTCTTACTGTCAGAAAGTTATTTCTGAAGTTTAGTTGGAATCTTCTTTCTTGTAATTTGAATCCATCAGTTGGAGTCCTAACCTCCATAGCAGGAGAAAACAAGCTTGCTCCATCTTCCATGTGACAGCCCTTGAGATATATCTGAAGGTGGTTATCATATCTCCTCTCAGTTTCCTATTTTGCAGGCTGCAATTTCCCTGGCTGGAATGAGTCATTGACTTCTGATAATGCATCTTGCTTGCCCAGATGCAGGATAGAGAGGGGTGTGTGAGTGTGCATAGCACCTCATCTACTGTAAATGTTACATTCATTGCTCCATCCACTTTGGGCTCTGGCTGTGCTAATCCACTGGCCCTCAAAGGGTTGCCCAGAAGTTGGGTTGAAAAAGTTTTCCCAGCACAGATACGGATGGAGGTGGTCTAGAAGTCCCAGTGCAAGTAATCAACCACTAAATCACAATGGGAACAGACCTTGGATGATATACATGAGCATACAGGAACCAGCTTCAACTTTGTGAAAAAGTTAACGATTCAATTAGCAGGGAAAACAAAAGCTCTTAGAACACCATCAAATTTCAAACGATTGCCAGATATTGTTAATAGGACAGTCCATTATTTTTCCGTATCTTAAAGATTGAGTCTGTCACCATGGTTAATAAAATATTGCTGGCTATCCCTTTTTGTCACATGTGTGAACATGCACGCACGCACACACACAATCCTTTGGGGCCTATAGATATACTCCTCCCCTTGTTAAAGCTAACAATTAGATCCATAGTGTGGTACAGTTGTACTACCATAGCTAATTAAAAGGCTTCACTGATTAGGCTTTGAGAAGAGTGTAAAAAAAAGAAACAAACAAGTCTAATTTGCCAGATTATTTCACGGCTGGTCCTATTTAGTCAAACCGCACCTTTTAGGGAAAATGACAAATCTGGATTGTCAAAGTGGGCTTGATAAGTAAGATAAAGGTCATATATTTTAATGTCACAGAAGGTCTTATTAAAGGAATATTAATTGTGTGAGGTACCTGTGAAAACATTAATTAAATACTGTCGAGAATAATTAGGTCCAGTTACTGATAGTTTAATTAAAGTTGGTTTCCTATTTTATAAGAAAAATCGGGAAGGTCCAGAGGATCTGTCTCCTGGCAAGATAATTGATAATATGTCAGAAGAGAAGAAACCAAACAGTAACCTTGACCAACTGCAGAAGAAGGTGAATATGGCCTGCTTTGGCGGAGTAAACCCTCAGCTTTCTTGCTCTGGTTTCAGCAAATTTCAGAAACAGAGGCAACGGTGGGTGAGCTAATCCTGCTCTTGCTCACCAGGAACAAGCTTCTGTGAGTACTAAGAGGGCCAGCTATAATGGCACGCAATGCTTCTAAGAACCGGTAAGTATGGACTTCCAGGATCAGACCTCCGAATACCACCTGCTGGGAATCGCAAAGGTGGGGGGGGGAACGTTGTTGCACTCAGGGTCTGTTTTCTGGCTTCCCATGGGCATCTGGTTGGCTACTGTGAGAACAGGATGCTGGACCAGATGGGCCACAGGCCTGATCCAGCAGGTCCTTCTTATATTCTCAGTCTAAGGACAGGGAACTTCTGGCTTGCAGGCCAGCTTATTACTTAGTATTTTATTTGTGAATCACATCCCTTAAAACATCCTGGGGCTGACGTACCTACTGGCAGTATTGAGATGGGGTGGGGTGGCACTGTGGTGAGTTTGGGGGAGCTCTGGGGTCAGCGGCACGCATCTGTGGGGCTGCTATCTATCTGGAGCCCCCCCCACCTTGCTGCCATCTGGTCACGCTCCATTCCCAACCTGATGGGCATGACAACTCTGCATCCATGCACCCCTCCTCACGACCCACTGCTGCTAACAATGCCCTGATAAGTGTAAAGTTCTGTGTCCCACTTGTCTCTTAACTAGTTTTCAGTCCACAATAAGACCAATCCTCTTATCCTATCAGATGCACTCCTTTAGTATCATATAGATATCTATATATTCCTGGGAGCAGCAACCTCTCTACGTGTTTATTTAAATGATCTATATGCTACCCATGGTGTGTAACCACAGGATGGTTCACAAGAGGACCAAATAAAAAGAAGACGCAATCCATAAAATCATACAGTCCACAAAATACCCAGCAACTCATTAGATGGCAATTGCCTAACTGCAACACCAGCAAGAACAAATACATTGGGCCTGGGATAGCTCAGCTGGTAGAACATGAGACTTTTAATCTCAGGGTTGTGAGTTTGAGCCCCACCTTGGGCAAAAGGTATCTTGGGCAGGGGCCTGGATTAGATGACCCTCATGGTCCCTTCCCACTCTACAATTCTGTTATGTATTGGAGTTTTCCCTCAGGTTCTCATCAGTTGTTTTAGGCGGGAACTTTAGGCGGGAACTTTGAGTTATGTTTGCTACATTGTTTGAGCCAGCCTCTATAAAAGCAGGCTGGCTCAGCAGTTGAGTTCAGTTCTGTTTCAGCCTCCAAATAAAGAGCTGCTTGGAGAAATCACAGTGTTGGCTGCTCTGTTCACCCACTCTTCAACAAATTCTGTGATTCTATGATTGATCAAATCAGGACTCTTCTTCTCAAGGGTCCCACCAGAAAAGTTGTGTCTTAACCAGCCACCTGAAGTTAAAAGGAGATGGAGCCAGACACACTAACTTGAAAACTGTTGGAATGAGTAAACATAGATTGGATTGCGCGGTGCTTTCCCCAATAAGTCTTTGCTCAAAATTCAAACGACCTCTTTCTATTTCAGCATACCATCTTAACAAAATAATACATGTCTGTGTAGAACATCCTGGCCTGTTTTCATGGTTTCTTAACCAACAACATGCTAGAATTTCCTGGTTCAAAAGTAAAAGGATATTGTGGCCTAATATAAACCAAGATCCAACTGGCAAAGGTGGTGTGCAACGGGAGGGCAAAGCACAAGGGAGAGGGAAGGAGTGCTCAACCCAAACACGTGTTCACAGCTTCACAAACAAGGGTTGAAGAAGCCCTGAAGAAGATTTCCCTTTGGAGGAACATTGTTAATTCTTTTATTTATTTATTCCTATGTCCACTATTTCCAGCCTAAACAATGCTTACTTACCAAAGGGCACATCCAGTTGGGGGAATGATTTCCAAACAGAACCACTGAGATACCATAAACCAAGGTACGGTATCTGCAGAACTGTGCATGCACACGAAAGCTCATACCAATGACAAACTTAGTTGGTCTCTAAGGTGCTACTGGAAGGAATGTTTTTATTTTGTTTTGACTATGGCAGACCAACATGGCTACCTACCTGTAACATAAATCAGGGGTGAGCAAACTTTTTCAGCAGGGGGGCTGGTCCACTGTCCCTCAGACCTTGTGGGGGGGCTGGGCTATATTTTGAAAAAAAGAAAAGAACAAAGAACAAATTCCTATGCCCCACAAATAACCCAGAGATGCATTTTAAATAAAAGGACACATTCTACTCATGTAAAAACATGCTGATGCCCGGACCATCCGTGGGCCGGATTTAGAAGGCGATTGGGCCGAATCTGGTCCCTGGGCCTTAGTTTGCCTACCCATGCCATAAATCCATCATGGACAACAGTGTTTTTAAATGTATTGGATATTTCTTTTTTTCTAAAAGGGTATAAATGTGGATTAAAGGAGGAACATGTGGGCTGACAATTTGACGCCAACAGTGTTGTGTAGGCACTGCAAAAAAATAATTCCACTGAACTAACAATAAAGCCTCTGTCTGGAAGTATCTGCGGATCCTTTGAAACATGATTAGGAAACTTAATTCTGCTCTAACGGAAAATGAACTGCACATATTGCATTCTAACCTACCTGCAGCTCTTGTGATGAAAAAGGAGATATAAATCAGATCTAACCATTTCAAATCCAAATGCAAAGCTTCTATCCCAAACAGAAAGAATCTAGACTAGTACTCATTTATTGGTTCAATGGTGATGGAATCATAGGAAACTTTTGAGTTGCACAGAGCTGATTTTCCCCTGTGATTCCAAGAATTTCACATCCTCTGAGACAACAGTTATTTTAAGCAATACTGTGTGGCAATAAAATGTAGGCATAAATATAATGAGATCAAGGCTATATTATATATACTCTGATGAGAAGAACAACACATGATTTTTCACCTTAAATTGCAGGCTTACAGCTCCATAGTAAATAACTACGGTATCGTTCTCACTATACATCATACAATTAATCAAGAAATTCAATACAATCATTTTGCAGGTCGAAGAGAGACCAAGGATTTTAGTACATTAAATGCATTAATTGTCTAACCAAGGAAAGAATGTCCATGTTACTAATTAGTGGTTTTTTGTGTGAATTACCATTGTTAATTATGCAATTATGACTATTTCTATTTTTCTGCATTTCATTTTCATCTGACCTCACTGTTTACAATCCCCCCATCAAGAAATGTGTGTGTGAGATTATATATATATGGCAACATTAAGGCGCCACAGCATTCTTTGTTGATTTTGCTGCAAGAGACTAATGCAGCTAACTCTCTGGAAATTATTTTTCACTTATTGCAATGAATCTATGCTCCAGATCTCAGACTAGAGCAGTTCCAGGCCCAGCAAAAATCCACACATTCTTATGTGGTCATCGAAGGGTGTTAAGGCAAGCAAGCCACATAGGCAACCATAGAATTGCATTGAGCAACCTTGCCATAATATAAACACATGTATAATTAACAGGACAAGGTAGGCAAGATATTCCCCTCCTCCCTTCCCTAGTTCTGCAAAAGATGAGCGCTTACCTGGTGCACGCCGTGGAATTTGCTGTAAAGCTTCCCCCCCCAAAAAAAACGATTTTGGCAAAATGAATAATGTGGATGAAATGCAATAACAAAAAGTCGAAATATGTCCCATTATCAGTCGCTCACATTCAAGTAGGCATCCAGCCTCAGCGCAGAGGAGGAAAGAAAAGACTATAAGCCCCAGGATCGTCTCATTCAAGCAAGATTGCTCCATACAAAAGTTGACAATACGCTCACGAAATCTATTGTTGATATTCAACATATTTTAAATAGCTGAACAGAATAGACAATAAGGCAGGAAGGAAAAGTCGGAGAGCGGACTAGCCTGGACTGTAGGTTCAGCAAGTAAAAACATTGTCAAGGGGGGAAAAAAGAGAGAAAATGAATTGTCTAATGTAAATGTCCTTCCTACTTTGTAAAAAAACCTAGGGGTAGGGGTGGGGGTGGGGAGGAATCAATTAAGGTCATTGTTTGCATTTTGCTGTGCTTCAAGCAATAATCATAAGGTGCTGTGAGCCACAATGACTGTATCAATGAATTGTACTGATCAATAATCCATTTATCAAATATTTAAAATGTGGTTTTAATTTTTTATTGAAGGTATTGATTCCAGTGATTTATATGAAGTGGATGTTTGGATCTTTGTTCACGATATATATTGCCCAAATAATAATAAAAAATGACTTGTTTTGAATTTTCAGCAGAAAGTTGTGTTTGTGTATATCTGCATGGCGACTAATAAGGGCCATTATCAATGGGTACAGAAGCCACAATCCATGTTGATTTATTTTCTGAACTTGCCCCCCTCTGGGATATCCCCAACCCACACAAGAATGTGTCTTCCAAGAAACCTGCAAGCTCAATAGAGTAAGGCAACAGCTTCAGGCAGAAGATGTTCTAGACGAGGAATGGTTACTGCCTGTGATGGCTATGTTCTGCCTCCATAGTCAGAAGTATTATACCAGAGAACACCACTTCCTGGGATTGTTGTAGGTGGTCAGAGTGCAGCTGTGCTCAGGATGTTGCTTGTAGGCTTCCCATAGACATCTGGTTGGCCACTGTGAGAACAAGATGCTGGACTAAATGGACCACTGGACTGATCCAGCCAGGGCTATGTTATGCTCTTATTCTTATGTAATGTTCTCATGTAATGTTTAGGAGTAGAATGCTCTTGGTCAGGGGTCAGCAACCTAAGGCCCATGAGCCAGAAGCAGCCCATGGAGGTCGTTAGACTGGCCCATGAGCCGCCCCCAAACCGAGTTGCCCGCTCGTGTGCTGCACTAAACCGGTGCAGCACGGTGCAGGGACTTGCTTCTAGGGCACTGAAAATCATGTCTGCGCTGAGGCAGATGCCGAAAATCACTGGGGGGAGGGGCAATCCAGCCCACGGAAGGATCTCTGTGGGACCGATCCAGCCCAGGCAAGATAAACATTGCTGACCCCTGGTCTTGGCAGGCACCTTAAAGACGATGCATCCCTCCACACAGCCTTTTTGAACCTCAAGGATACTGAGGATACTGAGAAACTTTCAACCTTTAGTGAATCTGTCTTCTGTGAAGTCCATGGAGTCTCTTCCAACTGGCAGTGACTCTTCCTGAGGTCACTTGAAGTCAGTATGTTGTGGATTAAACTTGGGGCCTTCCATGTGCAAAGGAAATACTCTGCCATAGAACTGGGAGTAATTGGTGTCTAGAGCTAAACATTTAAGCAGTATGATACCACCTTAAAGCAGTCATGGCTTCCCCCAAAGAATTCCGGGAGCTAGAATTTTTAAGGGTGCTGAGAATTGTTAGGAGAACTACAGTTTTTTTTTAAAAAAATAGACATTCTTCTTCTTCTTCTTCTTCTTCTTCTTCTTCTTCTTCTCCTCCTCCTCCTCCTCCTCCTCCTCCTCCTCCTTCTTCTCCTTCTCCTTCTTCAGAAAGTAATAATCATAAAAATGTGCACCCCACCACCGAGACCATTCCATTGCAACTACCCAACCAAGCAAAATTTCAACATCTCTTGCGATGATTTAATCCCATTCCATTTTAACAGCACAAATTCTGCAAACACCCTCCATCTAGTTACTCAAAGAATTTGGGCACTGAAGTGTATTAGGAGTCCCTGGGAATGGTAACTGTGAGGGGTAAACAACAGTGTCGATAATTATTTGAGTGAAGGAGAGTATATGAAATGTGCTTTAAGGAGATAGTATGTACACAACCTAAGGATGTTTGGAATGGAATGATGGCCGACTATTGGGATGTGGGGTGGTGTAAACAGAAAACTGGGTAGAGGGGGGAGGGAGCGCAAACGATCATAGAAACAAGCATGGCTGGCTGGTTGAAACCCTGAACAGGAGCACCCCACACTGCAACATTTTGTTGCAAGCCCCCAATGGTTCATTTGCTAATAATAATTTTTAATTTATTATTTTCAATTGAATATTCTCAATTCCACAAATCCTTGCATGTAGCAGTTAACTGAATGCACATATTTGTATGCATTGACTATTGCACACCCATTTATTTTATTTAAGAAAATTTATGCATCACTAGACAATCCAAGTGTTCCTATTTTCCAGGGACTGTCCCAGATTTACAGAAGCGGTCCTGGTTTCTGATTTGACCCTGGAATCCCTGCCTTTCCTTAGGACGTCCCCAGTGCTTTTTTTCTGGGGCGACGCTGGGGTATGCATACCCCTAAACATTTTGTGAATCTTTGGTACTTTTGTCCATTTACTGTATTTATTTCCCCCGATATGAACTATTTTCTTGAGTTAAAATGAGAATACCCCTAAACATATTTTTTTTAAAAGAAAAAAAGCACTGGACGTCCCTATTTTCATCAGAGAAATGTTGGAGGGTATGCATCACTTGATGGTAATAAAGCCTCTAAGTGACTGAGAGTAAAATAAAACATTAAAATGATCAATAAGAATAGTTGATAACAAGTATTTAAAACATTCAAACGATGTTTAAAACTGACAGTCAGCTAAAAAAAACAATTAAAACACATTTCTACTTCTGCATGTCTGGGTGGGCTTGCCTAATCAAAAGCATTTTAAAAAGGTGTTGAAAAGAGTAGAGTGAAGCCTGTTGCCTGATGAATAGGCAGGGAGTTCCATAGTGTGGGCGCTGCAACACTAATACACACACAAAGAGAGGGGGGGGAGAGGGAGAGAGGGGGGAGGGGGGAGGGAGAGAACATGTATTATGTGGGACCTATAACAGTGCCGGTTCTACAGTTTGAAGTGGATGGATGGGCATAAATGAGTTTGGGCAACTGTGTGAGTAAATTGGTCACCAACTCTTAAGTGTGTTGCTAAGAGTAACACCTTGATCTTGGTCCAGTAGCAAATTGACAACCAGTGCTGCTCTCTGAGCAGAGGGTGTTATATGTTGACAGGGTCTCACTTTTTGAGAAGTTTATTAGGGCTGAGTTGAGGCATCCCAGAAGATGGAACTGGGTTTAGAAACCTTCCTGGCAGGTTAAAACACACACACCAAGACGCCTCGGTTCAAATACAAATTTGGTTGCATGTCAAGGATACCAAATTTGTCTCTGCAAATGTTGTAAGGACAGTTTCATGCATAGCCGAACATCCTTCTGTATTTGGAAAAGCCACAAAGGCCTAACCTCCCATTGTGTCAGCCACTGGCACTCTCGTTGCCTGCTATAATTTAGCAGATTAGGCCTACAAGGAAATTGTGGTGCTACCCTTCTGAAGGGGCGGGAGAGGTGATATTATGCTACAGACCCATGTTCACCAAATTGCTTTGTGAGAGGTTGCTCTTGGTGAATTCACAAACCCGCACTTGTCAGGGCACTATCGCGGACAGTGTATGCAAACCTCAATTTAACGATAACGTTACACTGTTTCTCTCTCTCCCCCTCAGAGCCTGTGAATTTGTGGGAAAGAGATATTCAATACCAGGGCATTTGCGAACAATGAAGAAAATGACAGATCTCTGTTTCAAGGATATAACACACACCTTGTGCATATTTCCCTTGTATTCATTTAAAAGGCTGCCAATCCCACATTTCCAGATAACTATGGGACATTACGTGTATTCAGTGGCCATTTAAGTTATTTTAAAGTTTTAGGTTACCACCTTAATTGCAAAGTCTTAATTTCCTGCTCTTACCAGAGCCACGATATGAATTCCATTCCCATTGTTATAATTTCTTGATACAAACCAGCTACAATTTAGCACTCAACTGAATTCCATTATGAAAATTTCCCTTCTATTGCAAATAATATAGCACGGGAAATGCTTACCTAGCATGGTGACATCCAGTTTGCTCAGTTACTACCACTGCACTTTTAAATATATGTGTGTGTTTGGTAGTGGTGAGGAAAGAGTTTCTCTTTTGCAAGATAATGCAAAAGCAATATTTTCAGAATGAGTGACACCCTAGGTATCTTAGAGATAGAGAAACACGCGACCTTCACAAAAGTTAATTAAATTTGGAAGAGGGGAAGAAAAAAAGACAAACCAATTCTTTCTAAGAAGTTGATATTAGTGACAGTTCTCCTCTGAACTGATAACGGAGGATAAAACTCCTTTTGCTTAATCAAAGTCCCCTTGAAAATGTTCACCTTTGAACACCAGGTTTTTATTCTTCAGTTTTGTTCTGGAGGAATATACTTCTCTGCTAGCCTCAATTGGGATGGTTTTCAATAATGGTGAAATATTGCAAATTCTCCAAATCTGGTTTGAACTTCAATAATAATAATAATTTCAAGTTTAGTTTTCAGAGCACTCCGCCCTCCACATATTTCTTTTGGATGGTACTTAAGGTTCCTCATACACTTATTGGATAATCACATAGGTAGGAGATAAAACTGAAATCTACTCTAAAAATAGGAGGTAGGGGGAAATTCCCCTGAATGAAAAAAAAATCAGTTCCATAAATCTAGGTGTATTACTGGGCAAATTACAAAATAAGAACAAAGGAAGCTAACTTATGTAGTCCATTGGCCCATCCAACTCAGTATTGTTGAGAGAAGACTTCGATCTTACAAATTTCAGTGGTGCTCTGTGCAAGGCCAAAATTTGGCAACCCTGCCTCTCACCTTCCATTCAACTATGTCATAGTTGTGATGCCTGCAGCGCCCCCTAGGCACAGCACCCAGTGTGTCAGAAGCAGTTGTGCTGCCCTAAATCTTGGGCTCCATGATCACTGCAGATGGTGACAGCAGTCAAATAATTAAAATATGCCTGCTTCTTGGGAGAAAAGCGATGACAAACCTAGACAGCATCTTAAAAAGCAGAGACATCCCCTTGCCTACAAAGGTCTGCATAGTTAAAGCTATGGTTTTCTCAGTAGTTATGTATGGAAGTGAGAGCTGGGCCATAAAGAAGGCTGATCGCCGAAGAATTGATGCTTCTGAATTATGGTGCTGGAAGAGACTCTTGAGAGTCCCATGGACTGCAAGAAGATCAAACTTCTCAATTCTGAAGGAAATCAGCCCTGAGTGCTCACTGGAAGGACATATCCTGAAGCTGAGGCTCCAATACTTTGGCCACCTCATGAGAAGAGAAGACTCCCTGGAAAAGACCCTGATGTTGGGAATGATTGAGGGCACAAGGAGAAGGGGACGACAGAGGACGAGATGGTTGGACAGTGTTCTCGAAGGTACCAACATGAGTTTGATTGACCAAACTCCGGGAGGCAGTGGAAGACAGGAGTGCCTGGCATGCTATGGTCCATGGGATCACAAAGAGTTGGACACAACTGTTTTTGTTTTATTGTGTGTTTTCATTTTGCATTTGTATGTTGTGAACTGCCCTGTGATGTTCGGATAAAGGGCTGTATACAAATTTAATAAATAAATGAAATAAAAATAAATAAACACATTTAAAGCAGTATCATACCACCTTAAGCAGTCGTGGCTTCTCCTTGGAGAATTTTGGGGATTGTTTAGGCTGCCGAGAGTTGTTAAGAGACCCCAATTTCCCTCTCAGAGCTAAAGTTCCCAGAGTGTTTCGACACTCAATCCCCCTTCCCAGGGAACTTTGGGAATTGTGACTGTGTGGGGAACAGGGGTCTCCTAACAAGTCTCAGCATGCTTAATGCTTAACAGATTACAGCTTCCAGGAGTCTTTGCAGGAAGCCACAACTCTTTAAAATGCTATGATACACTATTAGAAGGATGGCAACAGGTAATCTGTACAACTGCTCTAATAGAAAACTACTGCGATCTTATAATGGCAATGGCACCACCTGTTGTTAACTTATATGTATCGTGTTATTGCTCCATATTGTTTGTTTGTAAAAACCAGTGCTTTTTTCCTTGGGGGGGGCGTGTTTCACAGGGGTACGCATACCCCTAAACATTTTGTGAATCTAAGTTTGGCCTCATTGAGGGGCAGTATTTCAATATAAGTAGGAAAATGAGAGTACCCCTAAACACTTTTTTAAAGAGAAAAGCACTGGTAAAAACTAATAAATGCAATTTAAAAAGTTGTATGATACTGTTTTAAATGTATAGTGCTGATAAGGGATGTGAAACTCAAGCCAGCCATTATGGATAAGGTGCATTTAAAAGAGAGAATATTGTGGAGTTAATCTATGGTACCTAAGAACATCAGAAGCACGTCAGTAGAGCTCCACTGAATCAGACCAAAGGCCTCTCTAACCTAGCATAATGTTTCTCACAGTATGACCCTGGGCAGCCTGCAAGGGGGTCCTGAGTGCAATCACCCTCTCTAGCTGTTGGGCCAGCAACTGGTATCCTACAGCATTTATTAATTAATAAATAATAATAATAATAATAATAATAATAATAATAATAATAATAAAAATAATAAATAATTTTTATTTATACCCCGCTCTCCCCAGCCAAGGCCGGGCTCAGAGTGGCTAATATAATAATAATAATAATAATAATAATAATAATAATAATAATAATAATTTATTTATACCCCGCCCATCTGGCCGGGTTCCCCCAGCCACTCTGGGCGGCTTCCAACAAAACAGAAATTCTAAAATACAGAAATCCATCAAACATTAAAATACAAAAATCCATTAAACATTAAAAGCTTCCCTAAACAGGGCTGCCTTGAGATGCCTTCTAAAGGTCTGGTAATTGTTGTTCTCTTTGACCTTTAGTGGGAGGGCATTCCACAGGGTGGGTGCCACTACCGAGAAGGCCCTCTGCCTGGTTCCCTGTAACTTGGCTTCTCGTAGTGAGGGAACCGCCAGAAGGCCCTCGGAGCTGGACCTCAGTGTCCGGGCAGAACGATGGAGGTGGAGACGCTCCTTCAGGTATACCGGACCGAGGCCGTTTAGGGCTTTAAAGGTCAACACCAACACTTTGAATTGTGCTCGGAAACGTACTGGGAGCCAATGTAGGTCTTTCAGGACCGGTGTTATGTGGTCTCGGCGGCCGCTCCCAGTCACCAGTCTAGCTGCCGCATTCTGGATTAGTTGTAGTTTCCGGGTCACCTTCAAAGGTAGCCCCACGTAGAGCACATTGCAGTAGTCCAAGCGAGAGATAACTAGAGCATGCACCACTCTGGAGAGACAGTCAGTGGGCAGGTAGGGACTCAGCCTGCGTACCAGATGGAGCTGATAAACAGCTGCCCTGGACACAGAGTTGACCTGTGCCTCCATGGACAGCTGTGAGTCTAAGATGACTCCCAGGCTGCGCACCTGGTCTTTCAGGGGCACAGTTACCCCATTCAGGACCAGGGAGTCCTCCACACTCGCCCGCCTCCTGTCCCCCACCAACAGTACTTCTGTCTTGTCAGGATTCAATCTCAATCTGTTAGCCGTCATCCATCCTCCAACCGCCTCCAAGCACTCACACAGGACCTTCACCGCCTTCACTGGTTCTGATTTAAAAGAGAGGTAGAGCTGGGTATCATCAGCATACTGATGGACACCCAGCCCAAACCCCCTGATGATCTCTCCCAGCGGCTGCATATAGATGTTAAAAAGCATGGGGGAGAGGACAGAACCCTGAGGCACCCCACAAGTGAGAGCCCAGGGGTCTGAACACTCATCCCCCACCACCACTTTCTGAACACGGCCCAGGAGGAAGGAGCGGAACCACTGCATGACAGTGCCCCCAGCTCCCAAGCCCTCTAGACGGTCCAGAAGGATGTTATGGTCGATGGTGTCAAAAGCCGCTGAGAGATCCAGCAGAACAAGGAAACAGCTCTTACCTTTGTCCCTAGCCCGCCGGAGATCATCGACCAGTGCGACCAAGGCAGTTTCAGTCCCATGATGAGGCCTGAATCCTGACTGGAAGGGATCCAAATGGTCCGCTTCTTCCAGGCGTGCCTGAAGTTGTTCAGCAACCACTCGCTCAATCACCTTGCCCAAGAATGGAAGATTTGAGACTGGGCCATAGTTGGCCATATTGGCCGGATCTAAAGATGGTTTTTTAAGAAGCGGTTTAATAACCGCCTCTTTCAGCGGGTCTGGGAAGGCTCCCTCATGGAGAGAAGCATTTACCAACCCGCGAAGCCCATCGCCCAGCCCTTCCCGGCTAGCTTTTATAAGCCAGGATGGGCAAGGATCAAGGAGACAGGTGGTTGGTTTCACTCGTCGAAGCAGCCTGTCCACATCCTCGGAGGTAACAGATTGAAATTGATCCCACAAAACTTGACTAGACAGGACTCTAGCACTCCCCCGCCCCGGCCCTGCTCCCACGGTGGAGTCTACCTCTTCCCGAATCTGAGCGACTTTATCTGCAAAAAACTTTGCAAAATCATTGCAGGAGATCATGTGGCCCGTACTGGGCCCGGATGGAGCAGGTGGTTCCGCTAAATTGCGAACCACCTGGAAGAGTCTCCTGCTGCTGTTTTCTGCAGATGCGATGGAGACGGTGAAGAAGGTCCTCTTCGCCGTCGCCATTGCCACTTGGTAGGCTCGAAGTTGAGCTCTAGCCCGTGTCCGGTCTGATTCAAAATGAGTTTTCCGCCACCGGCGCTCTAGCCGTCTCAACGACTGTTTCATCGCCCTCAGCGCCGGGGAAAACCACGGGGCTGTCCGGGCTCCATGCAATCTGAGAGGGCGCTTCGGAGCCAGACAGTCAATAGCGCTGGTTAACTCCGCATTCCAGCGGGCCACCAGGGAATCAGCTGAAAGGCCATTGACATGGGATAAAACATCCCCTACCACTCTCTGGAAGCCAATTGGATCCATTAAGTAGCGGGGGCGGACCATCCGAATCGGTCCCACCTCCCTGCAGAGGGGAAGGGTTGTGGAGGAGTCCAGTTGCACCAGAAAGTGATCTGACCATGGCACTTCTTTTGTTTCGCTTTTACTTAATGTCAGATCACCAACATCCATAGAGGTAAACACCAAGTCCAAGGCATGTCCGCGGCTATGAGTTGGGCCAGACTTATTCAGGGACAGCCCCATGGTGGCCATGCTTTCCACGAAGTCCCGAGCGGCACCTTGTAAGGTCGTATCGGCATGGATGTTAAAATCCCCTAAGACAACCAAGCTAGGTGTCTCCAGGAGCACATCCGACACGACCTGAAGCAGCTCGGGCAGGGAATCCTTGGTGCAGCGGGGAGGTCGGTACACCAAAAGGAATCCTGTACTGCCCCTATTGCCCAACTTCCAGAACATGCACTCAGAAAACTCAGTCTTACCAATAGGACGCCTGGTGCAAACTAATGACTTCCTAAAAATCACTGCAACCCCCCCCTCCCCGCCCAGATGGCCTGGGTTGCTGTGCATAAGAGAAACCTGGTGGACAAGCAGCGCCAAGAACGGGCCCATCTGCTTCATCCAACCAGGTCTCTGTCACACATGCCAGGTCAAATCCTCCATCCACAATCAGGTCGTGAATGGCAGTGGTCTTATTCATCATCGACCTGGCATTGCACAGCAGCACCTTCAGGTCATGTGGGTATCCCTTGCTGATTCCAATATCCGTCCGGTCAGGACCAGACCCGGAGGCAGGGATAGTCCTCAGACAACGACTAAGTCTGCCTCCTCGGTAATGACATGGTCTGGTCTTAGCGTAACTCCTCCTCCTACCCGTGACTACTGAGATCGGTTGTCCCAGTGCATCACCCCCTGTGGAATCTGCCCCAGCCATTTTGCTTGCTGGGACCCCCTCCCGGGCAGCCCTGACCCCTCCCCTTAAAAACAAAATAAAACCTCTGTAAAAAACAGCAAAGAACAGAACAAAAGAAAAACACAATAAAACAATAAAAATTACAAATACACTAAAATTTAACAGATTCCCACACCCAACTAAAAATCCCTCCCTAAAACCTATGTAAATCAAAAAATTCAGTAAAACAATACAAAGGCAGAAAATTACAAACTAAAATTGACCCCTCCCCTTAAAATCAAATTTAAAACCAATACAGAAAACAAACTAATACAATAAAACAATACAAAGACAAAAAATTACAAACTAAAAATAACCCCTCCCCTTAAAATCGAATTTAAAACCAATACAGAAAACAAACTAACAAACTAAACGATAAACAACAAAAACAAAAAACAATAAAAGTTACAAACACATCAGCTAACACCAAATATAAAACAACTAGTTAAAATACAATTAAACAACAAGACTAAATACATTAAAATTAAAAATGCAGCCTCATACAAAAGGGGGAAAGAAAGAGAAAATGGGGGAGGGGATCAGGTTGGCTCCAGGCCAAATGCCAGGCAGAACAACTCTGTCTTACAGGCCCTGCTGAAAGAAATCAGGTCCCACAGGGAACACCGGGAGAGACAGTCCTGTAAGTACGAGGGTCCTAGGCACCACGCTCAGGTCAAGAAGGCTTCAATGTACAAAGGATTTCCGCCTGAGCTTGAGACCAGGAATGTCAAAACTTGTTTGCTAGTTTTAAGCAGGGCATCCTCTATCAGCCCCCATTTGCAATATGGGAATAATGAAGCAGGCCTACCTTACAGGGTGGGTTAGAAGGATTACAAGACCGTGCATGCAAAGTGCTCTTAAGATCTACCTAACTGCATGGGTGGAAAACCTCAGGCCTGAGAGCTGGGTGTAGTGTTCTGGCCCTCTCTGCTCACCCCAACCACACCTCTCTCTGGCCCATTGCTCCTCGACTCTTACCTTGCTGGTCTTCAATGCGTCCCTGGTTGTGGTAACACTTCTTGCCTGCCTGGATGGAGAAAGATGTGTCAGCATGAGGGGAATCCTCAGACTTTTGTGTGGCTGGAAAACAGCCTCTTGTCCAGAGGTAAGAGTCACATCGTTACCTCTGGCCCCACCCACATTCTTTCTGGTCAGAGACGTACCTACAGGCCCTTGCCAAGGAGCTGTATTGCTACCCCCCTAATCACTTTACTGCAATAGCTACATGAGAAATTACTACATTTTGACCCAAGTGTCAAGAGGGTTAGGCGAGGAGGAAGAAGAGTGAAAAAATTCCCACGCCTTTGCACGCAGTGCAAGGTCAAGAAGTTTTTACTGTATTTGAACTTGTTGTGACGGTGGCAGCGTGTATGTCACTACATACACAGTGTGCAGTACACTCCATAGTCATGTAGGTGATTTTTGTGCCCCCTCAGGCCTCTGGCCACACCCACCACTACCTCCCAGAAGCCTCCCCAGGAAGGAATTCCATCCTCAGGCTTGAAAATGTTCCTAGCCCTGCTTTATGGGTGGGTGACTTATGCCAGCACCTAGACAGGGGGCGTGTGTGCCTGATGGTTCTGCTGAAACTCTTAGCAGCTTTCGATACCATCAACCATGGGCTGCCTTTCTGGGGTGGGACTTGGAGGCACTGTTTTTACCACAGCTCCATTTCTTCCTAGAGGGTCAAACCCAGAAGGTGGTGCTGGGGGCTCCTGTTCGATGCCTTGGCTGTTGGCCTGTGTGTTCCCTCAGGGTTCTTTAATATTTACATGAAACAGCTGGGAGAGGTTATCTGGAGATTCAGGGTTGGGTGTCGCCAGTATGCTGAATGATACCCAGCCCTATTTCTCCTTTCCACCTAAATACAAGGGAGATGCCTTGGTTCTAACCTGGTGTCTGCTATCAGCAATAAACTGGAAGATGGTGAATAAATTTAAACTTAATCCAGAAAAAAAACAGAGGTGCTCTTGGGGAAGGCAGAACAGGGAATAGACTGTGCTGGATGCACTAGCACTCTCAAGACACAGTTTCACATTTCCCATTGAAACCCTAAGCATGGCTGCTCAGGTTTCTGTGATGGCCAAGAGTGCATCTGGACAGTTAAAGCTAGTGCACCAGCTACACCCATTCCTTGAGATGTCTGATTTGGCCACAGTGACATGTTCTTAATTGCATCCCATTTTGATTACTGTAATGCACTTTACATAGGTTTGACTTTGGAAAGTGCTTCAGCCGACTCAAAGAGTTGCAGCCAGATTGTGAACCAGGGCTGGTTATAGGGAGAATATGACTCCTTTGCTTGAAAAAGCTCCACTGACTACCAGTCTGCTTCTGGGCACAATTCAAAGTGTTGGTTGTGACCTATAAATCCCTACACAGTGTAGGTCCTAGCTAACTGAAAGACTGTATTCCCTCATTCAAACCTGTCTGGGTTCTGAGATCTTTCAGAGAGGCCCTTCACTCAGCCATGCCACCCCAGAAGCATGCTCTGTGGGGACATGGGAGAAGGCCTTCTCGGTGGCTCCTCCCAGACTTTGGAACTCCCTCCCTAGAGAAGCCAGACCAGGGCTGCCATATGTCAACAATTTACATTACCTCAACAATTTTGGGATTTCTCTTTAAAAAACTCAACAATTTCAGTGGTTTCCTAGGGGGGAAAGCTCAACAACTTTTGGGGTGTCCTCATTTTTACTTTTTGAAATATGGCAACACTAAGTGAAGACTTTATTGTTCCAAAAGGCGTTTGGGAACTGGCTTCTTTTAATGAAAGGACTGATGCCATGCTGTTGTCATTGTAACTATCTGTATAGATTTTGTATGGCTATATCGTTTACGTCTATTTATTTAATCAGTATTTAATAATGATATTTAATGGCTTTTTAAGTATTGCTTTTTTCCTATGTTCTCATTTCTATATGTAAGCCATCTTGAGTCCCATCAGTAAAAAGGCAAAGTATAAATAAATATGCAATAATAAAAAGTATAGGGTTGTTGAATGCATTACAATCCCAAATGCTGATTTTTATTTTATTTTTAATTTTAAAAACAAATCTGCGAAGGTTGCAGAATTTACCTTTTCTTGGCATGGAATTGAAGTTCCCATTGCAGAAAATGTTTTATATATAAAGAGCAATGCATACAGCCTTATCAGGCGAGTAGTAATTGTAACTCTGTGATACTCCAAAAAACATAATATTGGAGGAGAAATCTTCTGGGGCAAAGCTTCTTTAACGTAGAGTGGGGTTTTCTGCCCACACTGACACTTACATTTGCTAGTGGATTTGAGAACATAAAAATAATTTTAAAATATATGAAGATACACCTAAAACAAAACACATGTTTTGAACAGGTACCACAAATACTGATGTAAATTGTTAATAGGGAGCAATTTTAACAAAAGATGGACGAAGCTTGCTGGCCTTCCAATAGACACCTATATGTGTTTCCCCCCTGATTTTTTTTTTAATAAAAAAGAATGGGGTGGAGAGAATGAGAAAAATTCATAATAAACAAGGGTGCTTCGAGCTGCTTAAACACACACACACACACACACATTTTTGCAACAAATGAAGTTCAATATGTGTAAATGAAGGCCAAGTTACCAATGCTGCCTATTACAATGTATTTGATTATTATTTTTAATGCAAAAAATAAAAAAAATAAAAAATGCAGATAATCTTGTCCTGTAAAAATACTGCATTTTCAAATTCTCCGGAGAGCTGACAAGCACCCTGGGTCTCTTAGAGCCAGAACTAGTACTGAGCCTGTGCTTCTTGTCAAAATTTAATGAGAGGACCAGTTCTAAAATAATTGAATTTTCATATCAGAGCAAGCCAGGATTACTCAGACAATAAAAATGCTGAGTCCTGTACTGTTACCGGCAAATACCTTTTGCTTTGCTCATGAAATCAGTATGTAAATGTTCGGGGCTTGTATTTAAGGCGTCTTATGCATTTAGAGTTGTAGTACCAGCAGTAATTTCAAATGGTACCCTTGATAAGTAGCTGTGCGTTTTCTCCCTTCACCCAACCCCTTCTTCTGCTTCATCTTCTTCCTTTTTTATAATGTTCCAGCTGTAATTTGTTTGGCGATTTGGGATAAGCAGCGGGTTTATATTTTATATAAATGTTAATGTAGTTGCCGTTTAATTATGTTTCTTAACTTTTTACATTTCAAAGGGGGAGGGGGGAGGGTTTAGAATCTGAAGGCGGCCACTCCATCAGATCTTCAGGCATGTAATAAGTACTTAAGTGGGGAACCGTCCCTCCTCCTGGCAATCTTTCTTCCATGCCAGGGTTTTAAATGAAGGTAGAACTGTCATTAAATCCAAAGAAGGAATCTGAAGGGTATCTGACTCATTCCTTGCTTCAAGGACGCAAGCCATATCATACTGGCATCTATGTGGCTTGCAGAACTGGCACTATTACCGGTGCCACATAATATTCACTACATACTTATAAGAAATTAATATTTGCTACACTTTGGAACTCCCAGCTGCTTGGCACTCTTCTCTTTTTGGCAATGGCTTGAAACATATTTATTTTTATTTTTAGGCAAGCCTATCCAGACATGTAGAAGTAAACATGTGTTTTCTAATGTAGTGCATCATCCTGTTTTTGCTCGATAGGAAGTTTCACATTTAATGATAATTGTTTTTCATAATCATTTTAACGATTTATTAATTATAAATTTATATGCAGTTAGAAATATTTTCTGGATTTTAGCTGTTACGTACATCTTTATTATCTGTACCACTAAGGCCCGCTTTAAGCAATTTGTAAAGCTTTCTAAAAAACACCAACACACCAACATTTCCCCCCAGATTTTACTCCGTGGGGTATATCCAGGGACATTGTTAGGAGGCCCATAAAACCAGCTATTTTGCACTGACCCTCAACCTCCTGTCTCTTTCTCTCTTGAAGACTTCAGCATACAGGGACATGGGAAGTTGATTTATACCCAATGATTGAACCTTCTGGAAGATTCCTCAAGCCCAGTGTCATATGACGTGGCTAAATTCTGCACTTTAGCTATCAAGAAACGTAAATCCCTTCTATTGAATGACACATTGCAAATCCCTTTTGTGTAATTGTTTTATTTCTGGTGTTGTTATAGCTGATTTTCTTTCGTTTGGAATTATGTTATTCTGTATTGCTGGCTTTTGCTGTAATAAAAACTGAACTTTGCATACAGGGACATGGGAAGTTGATTTATACCCAAGGATTGAACCTGGGACCTTCAGCATGCAAATCAGATGAGCTATGATTCCCGCTCAAATAAACAGGAAGGGCATTTGTTTTGCATCTTGATGGGAGGACTCTGTTGGCAGAGGGACTGCCACTCCCCCCCCCCCAACTCACTGCAGTCAGAGCAGGAGAGGCTGGCTCCCCCCCCCCTTTCCCATTCCACCATTGACACAGTTTGGAGGACACCACTAAGCATACCCCCCCTTGCAGCGTTTTGGGAAAGCAAGGTCACCTTTGGCGTCACTGGTGGAGCTTTCCACCAGAGTATTGCCCCTCTTGCAGTTTCCCCACTTTGTCCAACAGAGCTGCACTTGACAGACTTTCCAGTGTGGCATAATTAAAACTCTCTTCTTCACTCTTCAACAAAAAAACAGATAACTTATTCGCACAGTGTATACTTAAACGATGGAATTTGCTCCCACAGGAGTCAGTGATGGCTACCAATCTGGATGGCCGGATTAGGCAAATTCATAGAAGAGAAGGCTATCAAATGGCTGCTAGCCACAATGGCTATACTCTACCTCCACAGTCAGAGGCAGTAATACCAGTTACTGAAAACCATAAGCAGGGAGATTGCTGTTACACTTGGGGCCTGCTTACAGGTTTCCTATTGGGGCATGCGGTTAGTCATTCTGACAACAGGATGCTGGGCTAAATAAGCCTTTGGCCTGACCCAACACTGAAGCTCTTCTTAGGAACTTATTCCACTGAAGGTGTTTTGATGATTATGCACCTATTCTTTCTGGGTTTTTGTTTTTTTATCTCCCGGATTTATAATGCATAGCCATGTTTAAGATCTGCTTTACAGGTCACGTCTATACTATACATTTCAAACACATGCCTTCTCCCAAATCATCCTGGGAACTGTAGCTTGTCTGGGGTGCTTGGAATTGTAGATTTGTAAGGGGTTAGATGTGGTTCCCAGGATTCATTGAGGGAAGCCATGTGCTTTGAATGCATTGTGGATGTGACCAAAGTCCCTCTGCTGCCAGCACTAGCCTAGAATTGGCCTCCACAGTCACTTACAGACTCATTGTTAAGACCAGGGGTCCCCAAACTGCGGCCCCCGGGCCAGATGCGGCCCAATCGGCCTCCCAATCCGGCCCGCGACGACCCCCGCCGCCCGCTACAGCCGCCCGCTCTTATGGCGCGCGGCGCGGCGACGATCTTAAAAATCGGCAAAAAAATCGCCGAAAATCCTTTGTGCGCATGCGTATGGGCCTCTCCCGACCCAGAAGAGGTCATTTCCGATGCACTTCCGGGTCGGGGGAGGCCCATACGCATGCACACAAGCGATATTCGGCGATTTTTTCCCGACCGTGTGCGCATGCACACGGGCGCGCACTCCCCCGCCCTCCGGCCCGCTGCATGCGCACTCCCCTGCCCTCCGGCCCGCCGCGCGGTCGGCGCGGCGGGCACCGGCCCACTGCGCGGTAAGTCTGGGGACCCCTGGTTAAGACCGTGTTCATGGAAGACAATCTTACTCAGCTATGAGTGATTGCCAAAGAAGAAGAAGAAGTTGTAGTGCTGTTGTTTATAGCTGTCTCGTTTAGTTTAACTGCACATTTGCTAGTTACAGGTAGGTAGCCGTGTTGGTCTGAGTCGAAACAAAATAAAAAAAATCCTTCAGTAGCACCTTAAAGACCAACTAATAAAAACTTAGTTGGTCTTTAAGGTGCTACTGAAGGAATTTTTTTATTTTGCACATTTGCTGTCCTTATGCTTTCTCCCGTGAAAGCTATTGAAAAGCAGGGTGTGTAAAATAATTTAAATAAGCAGGACATAATTCAATTTAAAATTAAAAAAGTACAGTAGCAGGAGGCAACTGCTGCCTCCCCTCCAATGGACACATGTAGGATGGTGAAGGTCAGCCTCTGTGCTTGACCTTAGCTGACACACCTAACATCCCTTCTACTTTTGCTGGCTTTTGCTTTGCTACCCCTGAGAGCTTAAGGCCCATCATCACCAGTAATTAGGTGTGACTGTGAGAGTGAGTGTATGTGTGAGAAAATTCTGTTGGCCCATTAGCTGGTGCTTTGCAAGTAGGCTAAAGTCAAGTATGCCTTCAGGTCAATTAGCAGCTTCTTGATTTATTCACTGGGAAATGTGAAGTTGATCTCAAACAGAAGCTGAGCTGTTTTTTTTTGTTTTTTTGTTTTACAAATCTGGAATCCCCCCTCTCTCTTTCTCTCTCTCTCTCTCTCTCTCTCTCTCTCTCTCTCTCTCTCTCTCTCTCTCTCTCTCTCTCTCTCGTGTGTGTGTGTGTGTGTGTGTGTGTGTGTGTGTTTCAGTTTGTGTTTGTATGTATACCACCTTCTGTAAAATAGGTGGCCAAAGTGCATAACCACCACACACACACAAAAAAAGTGCATAATCACCCATCATACACAATAGTCATGCCTCGTGGAGAATGTCCACATAATCTGCCCATGTCTTTGCCAAGGAGCTGGACAAGCAGCTCTGTGAGGATCTGGAGCACCTGAAGAAGACCTGGGCACAATAGGGTCTGCACCACTTCCGTGGGCTCCCTGTGGCCAGCACACCAAAGCCGCTGGTTGCTGTGGCAAAACTGTGGGTGCCTCAAAGAAGGAGGGAATCTTTGTGCAAACTTCCCAGTCAATAATCTTCAACAGATCAACACACAGTTCACCTGGTCACATTCTTCTCTATGAGGAGATGGATTCTGTTTCTAAGCAAGTTCAGAATTTGCATATATAGATATAAAGTAGCAGACAAACATTTTATGCAAATCTGTGTCCTCTTTTTGGTGTATGGATTTCCCTTCCCACCCTTTTTTTGGCAAATGGTCACCTTAGTCAGGATTCACTTACCTGTGGCCTTCTGTCTTTTTGCTGTCACTCATTCCACCCACCCAAATAATAATAATAATAATAATAATAATAATAATAATAATAATAATAATTTATTATTTATACCCCATTCATCTGGCTGGGTTTCCCCAGCCACTCTGGGTGGCTTCCAACCAAATATTAAAAACAACACAGCATCAAACATTAAAAACTTCCCTAAACAGGGCCACCTTCAGTTGTCTTCTAAAAGTAAAATAGTTGCTTATTGCCTTGACTTCTGCTGGGAGGGCGTTCCACAGGGCAGGTGCCACAACTGAGAAGGCCCTCTGTCTAGTTCCCTATAACCTCACTTCTCGCAATGAGGGAACTGCCAGAAGGCCCTCAGCGCTGGACCTCAGTGTCCGGGCTGAATGATGGGGGTGGAGACGCTCCTTCAGGTATACAGGACTGAGGCCGTTTAGGGCTTTAAAGGTCAGTACCAACACTTTGAATTGTGCTCGGAAACATACTGGGAGCCAGTGTAGATCTCTCAGGACCAGTGTTATGTGGTCCCGGTGGCCACTCCCAGTCACTAGTCTAGCTGCCGCATTCTGGATTAATTGCAGTTTCCAGATCACCTTCAAAGGTAGCCCCATGTAGAGCGCATTGCAGTAGTCCAAGCGGGAGATAACAAGAGCATGCATCACTCTGGCGAGACACTCTGCGGGCGGGTAGGGTCTCAGCCTGTGTACCAGATGGAGCTGGTAGACAGCCGCCCTGGACACAGAATTGACCTGTGCCTCCATGGACAGCTGTGAGTCCAAAATGACTCCCAGGCTGTGCACCTGGTCCTTCAGGGGCACAGTTACCCCGTTCAGGACCAGGGAGTCCTCAACACCTGCCCGCCTCCTGTCCCCCAAAAACAGTACTTCTGTCTTGTCCGGATTCAACCTCAATCCGTTAGCCGCCATCCATCCTCCAACCGCCTCCAGGCACTCACACAGTAACTTCACCGCTTTCACTGGTTCTGATTTGAAAGAGAGGTAGAGCTGGGTGTCATCTGCATACTGATGGACACCCAGCCCCAAACCCCCTGATGATCTCTCCCAGCGGCTTCATATAGATGTTAAAAAGCATGGGGGAGAGAACGGAACCCTGAGGCCCCCACAAGTGAGTGCCCAGGGGTCTGAACACTAATCCCCCAACACCACTTTCTGAACACGGCCCAGGGGGAAGGAGCGGAATCACTGTATGACAGTGCCCCCAGATCCCAACTCCTCTAGATGGTCCAGAAGGATGTTATGGTCGATGGTGTCAAGGGCTGCTGAGAGATCCAGCAGAACTAGGAAACAGCTCTCACCTTTGTCCCTAGCTCACAGGAGATCATCAACCAGTGTGACCAAGGCAGTTTCAGTCCCATGGTGAGGCCTGAATCCCGATTGGAAGGGATCCAAATGGTCCGCTTCTTCCAGGCGTGCTTGAAGCATTCACCACCCCGCGGAGCCCATCACCCAGCCCTTCCCGGCTCGCTTTTATTAGCCAGGATGGGCAAGGGTCAAGGAGACAGGTGGTTGGTTTCACTCGTCCAAGCAGCCTGTCCACATCCTCGGAGATAACAGATTGGAATTGATCCCATATAACATGACTAGACAGGACTCTAGCACTCTCCCGCCCTGGCCCTGCTCCCACGGTGGAGTCTACCTCCTTCCGAATCTGAGCGACTTTATCTGCAAAATACTTCGCAAAAGCATTCCAGGAGATCTTGGGGTCCCTACCAGGCCCCAATGATGAAGGTGGTTCCGATAGATTGCGAACCACCTGAAAAAGTCTCCTGCTGCTGTTTTCTGCAGATGCAATAGAAATGGTGAAGAAGGTCCTCTTCGCTGTTACCATTGCCATTTGGTAGGCTCGATGTTGAGCTCTAGCCTGTGTCCGGTCTGATTCAGAATGAGTTTTCCACCACTGGTGCTCTAGCCGTCTCAGCGATTGTTTCATCACCCTCAGCTCCGGGGAAAACCACGGGGCTGTCCGGGCTCCATGCAATTGGAGAGGGCGCTTCGGAGCCAGACAGTCAATAGCCCTGGCTAACTCCACATTCCAGTGGGCCACTAGGGAATCGGCTGAAAGGCCATCAACATGGAACAAAACATCCCCTACCACTCTCTGGAAGCCAATTGGATCCATTAAGTGGTGGGGGCAGACCACCTGAATCGGTCCCACCTCCCTGCAGAGGGGAAGGGTCGTGGAGACGTCCAGTGGCACCATGACACTTCCATGGGTGTACCCAGGGGGGGCGGGGGGCAGTTGCCCCCCTAGAAGCAGGGCCGTTGCCTGCCCCGCTGCCCACCGCTGTCCGGGTGGCACCAGGGCACCTGGCTACCAGGGCCGCTGTGGGGAGGAGGACGCGGGAGGCGATCCTCCTCTGAGGGAAGGAAGCAGCAGTGGCACGGAGACTGCCTCCGTCGCCCAGGCCAGCAGCATGGGCTCTGCGCCCTGCCGAAACAGAGGACGCCAGCGCTGCTGAATATGAGGCAGCAGCAGCGGCGTGAGTGGGCTTTTGGGAGGGGGGGTGCTTTTGCCCCAGAAACAGAGAGGCAAGTTTGTTGTCTTTGAGAGGGTCAGCGTGTCCCACCACCCATATCCGTACGTAACACAATTTGGAGGGTTCCTATTCCGATCCATGTACAGTAGATCGGTTTGAGTAAGTAAGTTCAGAGTTTTGGCATGCATGTGTGTGCTGGGTCCAAGCAAGGCGAAGGAAACAACCCCATCCGCAACCCATTCAATTTGATGCCTTTAGACAAGCAGTTGTTTCCACTGGCATGGCATCAAAGGAAAGGGAATGGATTTAAGGCTGCAGTCTTGTGTTCCCTGAGCTTTTGGGGCTGTGGGGTGCAGGGGGGGAACGTGCATTTTGCATTATGAAGGCCTGTTGAGCTTGGTGACACTTACGTCTGAGAAAACTGGGACGGGATCGGGCCTCTCTTTGACACCCCCACCCCCTGCCCTTCTATCCAGATGAATCTACTGCTGGCGGAGATAGCAGAGCCGGTGTTATGGGTGGGTCTTGCAATAAAAAAGATCCCAAGATCCTGCGGAATGGCATGGAGCGAAAGAGTCGAGTCTTGCACCTCGAGAGCTGCGGCCTGGATGTGAGGGGCGAAGGGGAAAGGAATTGGCCTCCGGTTGCTCCGAACAACCACCCTAGTGGTCTAAGACCTCTTCCTCCCAGGTAACCGGCGCTGACCCTGTAGCCCCGCCCACATTCCCACCATGGCCCCTCCCCTCCCATGCCTTGGCTGCGCCCCTAGTTTTGATCCTGGGTACGCCCCTGGACACTTCTTTTGTTTCACTTTTCCTTAATGTCAGATCACCAACATCCATAGAAGTAAACACCAGGTCTAAGGCATGTCCGCGGCTATGAGTTGGGCCAAACTTATTCAGGGACAACCCCATGGCGGCCATGCTTTCCACGAAGTCCCGAGCGGCACCATGTAGGTTCGTGTCAGCGTGGATGTTAAAATCCCCTAGGACAACCAAACTAGGTGTCTCCAGGAGAACATCTGCCACAACCTGAAGCAGCTTGGGCAGGGAATCCTTGGTGCAGTGGGGAGGTCGGTACACCAAAAGGAATCCTGTACTGCCCTATTGCCCAACTTCCAGAACATGCACTCAGAAAACTGGGTCTTTCCAATAGGACGCCTGGTGCAAACTAATGACTTCCTAAAAATCACTGCAAACATGCCCTGGGTTGCTGTGCGTGAGAGAAACCTGATGGACAAGCAGAGGCAAGGACAGGCCCATCTGCGTTGTCCAACCAAGTCTCTGTCACACATGCCAGGTCAAATCCTCCATCCACAGTCAGATCGTGGATGGCAGTGGTTTTATTCATCATTGACCTGGCATTACACAGCAACACTTTCAGGTCATGTGGGCATCCCTTGCTGATTCCAGTATCCTTCCAGCCAGAACCAGACCTGGAGGCAGGAATAGTCCTCAGACAACAACTAAGCCTGCCTCCTCAGTAATGACATGGTCTGGTCTTAGCGTAACTCCTCCTCCTGCCCGTGATCACTGAGTGATCCCAGTAAATCCCCCCCCCCGCCCGTAGAACCTGCCCAAGCCATTCTGTTGGCTGAGGCCCCCTCCCAGGCAGCCCTGACCCTTTCCCCTTAAAAAGCAAATTACAAACTATACAACAACTTACCAAAATAATAAAAATGGAAACAAACAAGAAACAATTATACTAAAATTAAACTACACAAAACAAAACAAAACAAAACAACAAAACAAAACAATATCATGAAAGCACCATTCAAGGTGCAGCAAATTAAGAACATCTAAGCATTTAAAATCATTTTCGCCGCTTGCTGCAGAGAGCTGCTCAGAGTGCAGGCCCCGCCCCCTAGGCCTGGTGGAGTTGGCTGGTGGAGGGAGCGGTCTTCCCAGCACTCAACGAAGCAGCAACAACCAGGCTTGCTATGCTAAAGGAAGTCTAAGGCAGCTACATATTTCTCTAGGCTTTCTCCACTCACCAAGGCCTTCCTGTACTCCAAGTAATCAGATATCAATTTTATTTTTGAAAGCTCCATTTTGTACATAACATTTTGGGCTTTTTTTAGTTGACTGCCATCTCGGCACAGACAATATAGGAGCGTAAGAACCTGCCCCATACTGAGCCAGACTCAGTTGTCACTCAAGTCCAGTTCTGCCTAACTCTGAGTAGCAGAGGCTCTCCAGTGTTTGACAGAGAGTGTCTCCCAGCCCTTACCAGGAGGTGCCAAGGATCAAACCTGGCAACCTCTGGAAGCGAGGTTCTGCCACTGAGCTATGCTTCTTCCCCAACACAAAGCCATTGTGGGGTTCTGACTCGGACTAGGCAGTCATGTTTGCTTTACACTGTAAATAATATGCACAATAAAACTCTTAAAGACAAGATGGAGTGGAGCGTCTTTACTCAAGAGTAGCCGCAGACGCCTCTGACAGTTTCTCATCCCCTTGACTTGGGAGTTGCATCACTCCGATGAAAATGGGGACGTCCTAAGGAAAAGCAGAACATTCTGGGATCAGAAACCGGGGACTGTTGATGGAAAATAGGGACACTTGGAGGGTCCGATAAAAGTGTATATGCTTATGTGAGCTGTTTTCCTATTCATGTTCCTCGGAAATTTCTTAAGAATTTCTTAAGAAGTGTAACTCTGTTTTGGACACTTGGAGAGAGATGTGACCATTCCTAATTTATGCATATTTTTAGAAACTCTGGTATCCCTTAAAGGCAGGTCTCATATATTTGCATGAAGGTTTTTCCAGTTTGTATTTCCTCTCCCCCTCCCAGTAGTGTTCATATAAGTGATTGCTAGCAACATCTTATAGTCTTATCTTGGCTTGTGCAGCTCCTCATTAATATTCCGTACATATGGAAGAGTTTTCTATATCATTGTCCATTAACAAGGCGGATAATCACTCATTCAGTTATCAGTTCGTCAGCTACAGCCCTCCCCTTCAGCCCCATGGAGCAGGGAATGCTGGGAGATCAAAGAAGGTTAAATGTGTCCAACATTGTGATCGTTACATTTTTATATAATTATACGTCTATAATAAAGTCGATCGAAGATAAGGAAATGGTATTAAAGTCTTTTAGGCCTAAAAGACCATATTAGCGACTCTTTACCTTTTGTGGTAATAGGACACGGGAGCTGGGGGGGGGGAGGGATATATTCCAGCCGATGTATGAGAGAGAGAGAGAGAGAGAGAGAGAGAGAGAGAGAGAGAGAGAGAGAGAGAGAGAGAGAGCATTCTTTCACAGCAAACAAGGAAAGGTCAGAAGTTTACAAGTAAATCATGTATTATTTCCGACATGCATTTGTAACAGTGCAAGACCACGTGGCGTGGACAGGAGATATGTTTGCACAGTGAGGTTTACAATAAATAGGCAGAACTGAGCTTTGCCGACTCTGCCCTATAGAAATGATAGGGGAAAGTAAGTGTGTGTGTGTGTGTGTGTGTGTGTGTGTGTCTGTCTGTCTGTCTGTCTGTCTCATGTGAAGGGAACATCTGGCTGAGCCAGGCAAGAGGGGGTGGTCCCTGCATAACCATGGAGTGGGCAAACAGATTCACATTCTAAAACAGTTAAAATATTCTACAAACAATTACAAGGAAAAACACCCTCAGTTGAAAACATTCTTCCATCCAATGATTTTGGGGTTGACAGGAACAGTATTCTTCAGCACTAAATGCTGGGGTGAACAGAAACATTTTCCAATTGCTCCTGAAAGTGAATAATGATGGAGGCAGGTGCACCTCACTAGAGATTGGGTCTTCTCTAGTATACCTGAAGGAGCGTCTCCACCCCCTTCGTTCTGCCCAGACACTGAGGTCCAGTGCCAAGGGCCTTCTGGCGGTTCCCTCACTCACTGCAAGAAGCCAAGTTACAGGGAACCAGGCAGAGGGCCTTCTCGATAGCAGCTCCCGCCCTGGGGAACGCCCTCCCACCAGATGTCAAAGAGAAAAACAACTACCAGACTTTTAGAATACATCTGAAGGCAGCCCTGCTCAGGGAAGCTTTTAATATTTAATAGATTATTTTAATATTCTGTTGGAAGCCACCCAGAGTAGCTGGGGAAACCCAGCCAGATGGGCAGGGTATAAATAATGAATTGTTGTTGTTGTTGTTGTTGTTGTTGTTGTTGTTGTTATTGTTATTGTTATTATTATTATTATTATTATTTTCTAGTGCTTTTGCATCTTGCGATTATTCCCTTGAGGAAACTGCCTGCTGTTGCCTGTACTGTACCTATTACCGTAGAAGGCTCTGGCCTTCAAGCTTCTCAGCCTGTTGTCTTCCTTTCACAAGCACTTCAACTGGCTTAATTAGTGGGAGAAGAGGGAATGGGAAAACAAGAACTTTTCCTAACATTAAATGGCACTTAGATTTGCACCTTCACCTCTTAGCATTGAATGATGTCTTTCTCTTGAAGTGCCTTAATGTAACCACACAACAAAATATGTGCATTAGTGTAAAGTGAAAGATTTAGCAACATTTGAAATCACAGTAATTCAGGGTGATGAGCTAACCGCTGCTTCAAAAAAAGGGAGAGACAAAGAGAGATCTCCATGCCCTTTGTTTTTCTCTCCATCATCTTAGTAATTAAAGAATTAAAGAACTACTTAAAGAGGTTTTTTTAAATAAATAAATAAATAAAATTAAAAATACAGCAGACACAACAATAAGGAGAGATCATGCTTGGCATGGATGCAGTACTGCCCAAATAATGGGATTTACCCATGAAGTTTTTATTTTGTCTTGTTGCTTATGTCTAGGAGTGCTATCCAATTTACAGTGAAATCCTGTGCATGCCTGCTGAGATGCAATTCCCACTAGATCTTCTCTTAGGGGAGAGTATAGGATTGCAGCCTGAAAATATTTCTTAATTGTGTTTTAGGGCAAAGAACCCTCTGCATGAAATCCTCCAGTTGAGGACGGAAAGGACATGGCAGAATACATATAAGCTGGTGAAATAAAATATTTCTAGCCTAGACCCTGGATAGCTCAGTTGGTTAGAGTGTGGTGCTGATAACACCAATGTTGCAAGTTTCATCCTTGTATGGGGCAGCTGCATATTTCTGCATTGCTGGGGGCTGGACTAGATGATCCTTAGGGTCCCCCACCCACTCTACAATTAACAATTCTATGATACCTCACCACCATACACCTATGGCAGTAGACCCAGGCCCATCTGGTGGGGTGGAGCTGCAGAGTCACCCTTCTGACATCGGCTAACACCATTCATCAAGCTGGATGTGAAGCAATGTGAGAGAGGGGGGGGGGGGAAGCTGTCTTGGTACTGAAGTCATTAGTCAAAAAACATGTTTTCTGTAACCTTTCCACCCTGTAGAAGGTTGTGCATTTGTAGGAGGATTCAAGTGTGAATATTAAAGTTAGCTAAAGTGCTCTGCCACCATAGTGCACTTTGAATAAGAGAAAGGCTTCTTGCAATTAGGAAGGTGACACGGAAATGCATTGAAAAGTGTGGGGAAAATAAAACAGCCCAAAATCAAATCAGGATGAATGCTCATTGTTGTAAAACATCCCTGCAAACAAATGTCCAACAAAGACCAGGCTGTTTCCTGATGACCTGTTTTTTTAAACATCCATCCTGATTTGTTCACAGGGATATTGTGTTGGCTATTTTTTTTAATTAGAAATGGCCACAACTTTATTGCTTACAGATATTTATTTATTATACCCCCCCCCCCTCTGGTTGGGTTTCCCCAGCCACTCTGGGTGGCTTCCAACAAAATATTAAAATACAATAGTCAATAGTCAATAGATACAGGTGGGTTTTGTGCTCAGGCATTGAGTATATATCCATCCCAACACCCCCAGACTATCTATCATCTATCTATCTAAATTTTTTAAAAGGTAAGAGAACACAGTTCCACCGAGTTCCTGCTCAAAATGCCCACTTGTGTTGGCTATTTAATGAACATGCATCATTGATATGTTTGTGGAGAGGTTAGATGCAGCTGCATCAAAGCAAGCATCCCACATTTTCCAGGGCCTTCCTGTATCATTTGTTGCAAAAGTCAGATTCCTGGGGAAAGCATGATCATTGCGCATATCCTCCTAATCAACTATAATTTTCTGGTATGGGATTGAATCCCACCCCCCAAAAATAGTTAACAGCCTGTAAACTTCCAAAGTCTTAACCCAATGTAAGCTTTGTGCAAGCAAATCAGGATGAATGTTCAGTAAACAGGTTGTTTGGAGGAGGGCCTAAGCTCTTGATAAGCAGGTAAGAGGTGACATGAGAGAAGTGGACAGAGCACTAGAACTCAAGGACACCCAAAGAAGTGGAATGCTAGAAGATTTGGGACATATGAAAGAAAGCCCTTATTTATGAAGTTCATTATTAAACCGTGGAACTTAGTCCCACAGGAGAAGATTGTGGCCACCAGCTTGTATGGCTTTAAAAGAAGATTGAACAAATTCATGGAGGAGAAGGATATCTGTGGCTACTACCGGTATCTGTGATGGCTCTGCTCTGCTTCCACACTCAGAGGCAGTAATGCTTCCTAATTCCAGTTGCTGGAAATCACAGGTGGGGAGAGTGATCAGGTCCAGCTTGCAGCCTTTCCACTGTTGACCACTGTGAGAACAAGATGCTAGATTAGATGGACCACTAGCCTGATCCAGCGGGGCTCTTATGTTCTTAAAAAAAAGTTGTTCGCATTAGAAAATAAAGAAGCAAACTCCCATTTAATTGGCCCAAGCGGGAGGAAATGACCCAGCAAAAAAGTAACTTGAGATAGTTCACGGTGCCAGTGGTAGGTGCAGCACTTAAGATTAAAATGGGCGAGTGGCTAAATGGGTGTTTTGCTTTCACACAAAGCGCTCTGCTGCTTGTAATCCTAACACTGTGCTTCATCTTCTTCAAGGTGCAATGAAGAGATATAGCAGTTTAGTGTTCTTGATGTTGGCAAAAAGAGCCTGGGGAGATTGGGGGGGGGGAGAAACATTATCCAGGGAGAGCCAATCTTTCCATAATAGTTGAATAGTGCTTGCTTTTGATGATAAAGGTTTGGGTGAAAAGATGAAGTGAGAGAAATGGGTACCTATAGCTGGCTTGAGAGCAAAACATTCATTTTCTATAGCTCATTTTTTTCCCTCTCTCTCCCTCCCTCCTCCCCCCGCCCCATTTCTCTTTGACCCCCTTTTGGAGTGTATATTCTGAACAACCCATTTGATGCTTTAATGCAGCTCAGTGACTGAATGGAACAGTCTGTGTAGCAAGAACTTTGGGACGACTTTGTCTATGAAATGATGCACAAAGGTTTTGTCGGGTTACGCATTAGCCCCATTAATGTCTCTTTCAAAGATAATGTGTGCAGTGGCAGCAGGGCAGATAAAGACTAGATAGCACACACCACATTCGATATAAAAAGAACATAAGAAGAACTCTGCTGGATCAGACCAAAGGCTCACCTAATATAGCATTCTAGCCTCACAGTGGCTAGCCAGATGCAAGCAGGGCACTTTCCACTCATGCTCCTCTGCAACTGGTACATTTAGGGCCATGCAGCCTCTGATAAATGGAGATAGTACACAACCATCATGCCTAATAGCGACTGATAGCCTTATCTTCCCTTAGGGGTCCCTTCCAACTCTATGATGCTGTGAAAGCCGCCAAATATTACATATTACAAATTATTACATATTGTGATAGGACTTTCCATAGTTTAACTAAGTGCTGTGTTAAGATGTACAGTTGTTGTTGTTTAGTCGTTTAGTCATGTCCGACTCTTTGTGACCCCATGGACCATAGCATGCCACATAGAGATTTCCCAGGAGACAGATGAGATGATCAGGTACTCCCATTTCTTTAAGAACTTGCCATAGTTTGCTGTGGTTGACACAGTCAAAGGCTTTTGCATAGTCAATGAAGCAGAAGTAGATGTTTTTCTGGAACTCTCTAGCTTTCTCCATAATCCAGCACATGTTTGCAATTTGGTCTCTGGTTCCTCTGCCCTTTTCGAAATCCATCTTGTACTTCTGGGAGTTCTCGGTCCACATACTGCCTAAGCCTGCCTTGTAGAATTTTGAGCATAACCTTGCTAGCATGTGAAATGAGTGCAATTGCGCGGTAGTTGGAGCATTCTTTAGCACTGCCCTTCTTTGGGATTGGGATGTAGACTGATCTTCTCCAATCCTCTGGCCATTGCTGAGTTTTCCAAACTTGCTGGCATATTGGGTGTAGCACCTTAACAGCATCATCTTTTAAAATTTTAAATAGTTCAGCTGGAATATCATCACTTCCACTGGCCTTGTTATTAGCAGTGCTTTCTAAGGCCCATTTGACTTCACTCTCCAAGATGTCTGGCTCAAGGTCAGCAACCACACTACCTGGGGTGCAGGAGACCTCCATATCTTTCTGGTATAATTCCTCTGTGTATTCTTGCCACCTCTTCTTGATGTCTTCTGCTTCTGTTAGGTCCTTACCACTTTTGTCCTTTATTATGTTAATCATGGGGGTTACACTCTGAGGCACCGCTGTTTAAGTGATATTGGGAACACCACTGAAAAAGCCTGCAGGCACCACAATCATTCCTTCTAAGAGCTTCCTTGCTCAAACTCCAACTCTCCACAGGCCTCAATGGTTTTTTTTTAAAAAAATAAACAGTTTTATTAAATTTTTCAATTTAAATATCTAATCCATTTTCAAATTATACAAATTATGCAAACATCAATTAAACAATTAATCCAAATCCTCTGCCAAATTATATAAATTTATCGACTTCCCATGCTTCAGATTCAGAAGGCCTAGTCCTCTTATAGTCACTGCAATTCTTTTCCATATAGTCCAGATCTTATTCCATAATCTATTATTATCTTTCCATAGATTATTCCATAATCTGTTATTATCTCCCTCTTTTTTCAAGTCACTGAGTTATTCCGGTAGCAAGTTTTACCAAATCACATATGATTCTGTGTGAATTAATGCCTATAATTCCCTTCTGTAAATTTAGCACTGTCTCCTCGCACGCTGGTATCTTGCCAAGTACATCCAAAAATCCACAAGTCCTTTTCACAGCCGACAGCCATGATCTTCAAGTAATTCCAGTAAATCAGATCTTTAAGCCTCTGTGATGATTTCTCCTAGCCGCTACTCGAAACAGCCTTTTCAGGGGAGGTTTTGCCAGATCACAACCGTATACACACATCTAATGTCATTATTTATGGCTCCCTCCCCCTTTGACTGTTGTTGTAGCTGACTCTGTCTTCAAAATGGTGGAGGCTATTTTTGTAACTGCGTCATATCTCAGAAATTTCTTGACAAGTTTCCAACTGCTAATGAGCTTGATTCTCTTTGATATCCATAAATTTAGGGAGTCTTTAGCCACATTCCAGGCAAGTCCCAAATTACAAACTTTGATTGTTTATATTTTCAATTCACACAGTCTATATATTTTTTAAAAAACCATATTATCTCAATAACTTTCCAACATTACGATCTCGCTTGCTTTGTAAATGCTGTATATGGCTCTTCTGGAGGGAGTTTTGTTAAGTAAATAATAAAACATTTTGTTAAGTAAATAATTATAGCCTCTGTAATTACTCCGTGGGAGCCAGAGAGATGTTATTGTCAGCCATCTTCTACGGCGCCCGGGCAGAAGTGTCAGGGCCTCAATGGTTGTTGCAAGAGCTCCTGAGATTGCACTTGCAGAGGCTTGTGGGTTTGCTAGACCCTGTTTTTTGCCATTTTCATGCTCTTTTTTACCCCTTTTCATGCCACTTCTGGGTTTGCAGTAATGTGTGCATGTACAGTCTTGCATGCCTTGAACGCATGTAAATGAGATATTTCCTGTACTTCATTTTCTCAGTTCTGAATCTTCCAGTATTCAATTTGAATGCTTAAGAAGACCCAATGACCCCACTGGGTTTTAGTATTATGAGAGGGAGGAAAACTTATCTTTCTACTTTTTGAACAAAATGCTTTTTAAAAAAAATACCTCTATCATGTCCTCCCTTGCTCATCTTTTTAAGAAACTAAAAAGCACCAAAGGCTGTAAGCTTTCTTCAAAATGGAGTTGTTCCAGCCAAAGAATAATCTTGGTTGCCTTTTCCAGCAACACAATGCCATTTTTTGAGATGTAGTGGCCATAATTGTACACAGTCTTCTTCTTTGGCGATCACTCGTAGCCGAGTAAGATTGCCTTCCATAAACACAGTTTTAAGAATGAGTCCGTAAGTGACTGTGGAGGCCAATTCTGGATCCACACGTCCTTCCACAGTGGGGACATTGGTTTCTGGGTGGGAGTGTGGATTTGCCAAGAATGCTTTCCTCTTAGCATGTTTCTCCCTTGCGTCCTGAGTTCGAGTGTCTTCAAAGCCCATGACACCTTTAGTAAAGGCTGTTCTCCAACTGGAGCAGTCGTAGGCCAGTGTTTCCCAGTTGTCAGTGTTTATACTACTGCACATTTTTTTTTTAAAGATTTGCCTTGAGACAGTCTTTAAACTTCTTATGTTGACCACCCGCATTACGCTTTCCAGTTCGGAATAGAGTAGTTGCTTTGGAAGACAATCATCAGGCATCCACAAAACATGTCATGACCAGTCCAACAAAGTTGATAATCATTGCTTCAACACTGGTGATCTTTGCTTCTTCCAGTACACTGATATTAGGAGAAGTGATCAATATTTTCCAACGTTACACCACTGAGTTGGATTTGTGGCATTGCAGAGGGGTTATTTTGTACTTGTTGGTGCAGCACTTTGGTTTTTTGGATGTTGAGTGATAGGCCCAGCTTTTCGTAAGCTTCTGCAAAGACATTTAGGATGGTTTGGAGGTCATCCTCTGAGCATGCGCACATGTTGTCATCAGCATACTGAAGCTCTATGATGGAACTTACGGTAACCTTACTCTTTGCTTTCAGCCTGCTCAGATTGAAGAGCTTTCTATCTGTTTGATATATGATTTCAACTCTGGTGGGCAGTTTCCCTTTGACAAAGTGTAGGATCATGGCAATGAAATGAATAAAAAGCATTTCAAAAGAAGAAAGAAAATAATGAATGGAGTTGGGGCAATAACACAACCTTGTTTAACACCTGATCCCACTGTGAACACTGTGAACACCTGATCCCACTTTGAGAGCCATTGTTATCTGCGATTGTTGCTGTCATATTATCATGTTTACAAATTTATCTAGGCAGCCAATTTTCAGAAGGACAGCCCACAATTTACAGTGTTGAAAGCCTTAGGTCAATAAACACCATATACAGGGGTTGGTTTTGCTCTCTGCATTTTCCTTGAAGCTGTTGAGTGGTGAACATCATGTCCACTGTCCCCCTAGAAGGCCGAAAACCATTTTGGGATTCAGAGGAAGGGTCACCTTGGATATTGTTAAGAGACCCTTGCGAGATTTTTGCCGGCCGCAGTGAATACAGAGATGCCTCGATAGTTTCCACAATCAGTTCTGTCACCTTTTAAAAAAGAGATTGATAATTTTTGCATTCCTAAAGTCTGCTGGGATCTCTTCTCTTTCCCAGATTTTTTTGTTGAGCTTGTGAAATTGTTGTGTAAGTTCAATTCCGCCCACTTTCAAGATTTCGGCAGGTATCCCATCAGGTCCACTTCCTTTGTTGTTTTTCATTTGGTTAATTTGGTGTACACAAATCTCACAGATTTGGAGATACTACAAGCTCATCTCTAACTTGTTTTTGCGGAATTTGTGAAAGGACCGCAGCAGCTACGTGAGAGTTGTGGTTAAGGAGATGCTGGTGCTGTTATGTTCTTTCCAGTGCAGTGCAATAGTTTTTTTTAAATCTTTTAGAAATGTGGTACCATCTGCTGAGTGTAGGGGGCATATGCCATGATTTATTGGCCCATAGATGCCATTTTTTGAGATGTGGTGGCCATAATTGTACACAGTAACCCAATGTGGTCTCATCATAGGTTTTGTATAATGGCATTATGATATTGGCAGTTTTATTTTCAGTCTCTTTCCTAGTGATCCACAGCATGGAATTCGCTGCTGCCACATTTTGGGTCCACATTTTCATCATGACTTCAAGATCTCTTTCCTGTCACCAGAAATTCAGACCATATAAATGTGTATGTGAAAATTAGGGGGGGGGGTTTGCCCCAATGTGCATCCTTTCACATTTGCTTACATTGTGTTGCATCTGCCATTCTACTACTCATTCACCTAGACTGGAGGGATTATTTTGGAGCTCCTTACAATTCATTTTTGGTTCAACTCTGGAAGAATTTCTGTCATCAGCAGACTTGACCACCTCACTCCTCATCCCAACTGTCATTTCATGTTAATAATAATAATAATAATAAATAATAATAATAATAATAATAATAATAATAAGAGTTTGGATTTGATATCCCACTTTATCACTACCCGAAGGAGTCTCAAAGCGGCTAACATTCTCCTTTCCCTTCCTCCCCCACAACAAACACTCTGTGAGGTGAGTGGGGCTCACAGACTTCAGAGAAGTGTGACTAGCCCAAGGTCACCCAGCAGCTGCATGTGGAGGAGCGGAGACACGAACCCGGTTCACCAGATTATGAGTCTACCGCTCTTAACCACTACACCACACTGGCCCTTTAAAAACATTGGTCCCATTATAGGTGATAAGAACATAAGAAGAGCCTGCTGGATCAGGCCTATGGCCCATCTAGTCTCACATCTTCTTATCTTAGTAGCCAACCAGATGCTTCTGTTGGGAAACTTGCAAGTAGGACCAGAGCAGTGGAGCCCTCTCCACTCCTGTGATTTCCAGTAACTGGGATTCAGAAGCATCACTGCTTCTGACTGTGGAGACAGAGCATGACCAACATGACTAATAGCCATTGATACTTATCTTTCTTGGGAGATTCCAGATTACATTGACTGTTGGGTAAACTGTCCATTTATTCCTACTCTCTGCTTCCTAGTCTCTAAGCAGATACCAGTTGCCTAGTCTCTAACCAGATACCAGTTGCCAGTCCTCCTCTCTCATGCCTCTCTCATGAGGGACTTTGTCAAAAGCTTTTTGAAAGTAGGTGCATGAGGTCTATTGGAGTGTGGCATTCCCAAACTCAGAGTCAACCCACAAAACCTTTAATTCTGCTAGATCAGGGGACCTGAGACCTCCTCATCTAATATTATGCAAACCTCTGCCTAATTTTCAAAAATCCCTCTGGAAACAAAAAAGTCTGCTGGATGGGGGGGGGGGAGAGAGAGAGAGAGAGAGAGAGAGAGAGAAGGACCCCACCCACTTTTTTGTTTTCCCATACCCATGTTGGCTTCTGACCAACTTTGTCTGTCAGCATCACCTTTGCATCTATCTACCTTTTGCTGTTGCTCAGCTCCCAAACCTGAATCTTTGGGAGCTGTTAATGCAAATGTTGTTGCTGATATGCTAGGAGTTCTTCCTTTTCTTTCCAACCCAATCCTTAGAGGATTATGGTCATTAGGGAGTAATCTTTGGATACTCCTTAATATGTCTCCATTGAAGGATGGTTTCTCTCTCTCATCACAAAAGAGAGAAAATGAGGTGTGAACAAGGACCTTTTTAGCTGCTTTTCCCATCCTCTCCTGCATCTGAAAAGTCACAGCAGGAACCAGGAAAGCCAGGCATTACATTTCCATAACCACCAGTGGCCCAAAGTCAATGATTTAGACTTATTATATGCAACAGAGTTTCCTCCTTTCTACTGTTGTTTTGCAATGGGCACACCTGTGTTCTCTGGGAGTGTAGTGGTAGAACATCTGCTTGCATGCAGAAGGTCCCAGGTTCAATCCCGAGCAGCTCCAGATAGGGCTGTGGAAAAACCCTGCCTGAAACCCTGGATAGCTGCTGCCAGTCAGTGTAGGCAACACTGAGCTAGATGGAACAATTTTCTGACTTGACATAAGGCAGCCTCCTATGCTCTTAAGTTGCAGTGGTGGATTCTAAGATTCATCAAATCATAGAGTTGCAAGGGACCCCAAGGGTCATCTAGTACAGGAATCTCAATATGTGGTTCCCCCATCCAATTTGAAACCATACCAGACCCTGATCCAAATATACAGCTTTTCTGGAAATGCCCCCCAATGACCTTTGTATTCTGCATCCCATTCTACTTTTGCTCATCCTTCAAGGAAGTCATGTTGGCATAAATGTTCCACCTCCTATACCTTGTGATCTAGGAGGCGTTTCCAGATGACATCTTTGTTGATCATTCATTCTGATTTTTGCAGGAAGGTTTAATAAACTTGTCAAAGCAAGTGTTGCCTCACACTTTCCTCTCTTTCTAGCACACTAACCTATTGCTCACCTTACCACAAAAGTCCATTTTTGATTGACCAGTATGTGATTGAATCCTGCCTCAAATGTCTGGAAACACCCGAAAAGCAATGGATCCAAGTTCGCCCAGGGAACTTTGAACCTGGGCCTCCGAAGCTCTAGCCTAACACTCTAAACACAACATAACCCTGCTTCTCTTAATCCCTTAACTGCTGAATCTATGAGACTTCAAACACCCAAACAGTTTTGCAAGACACAGATGTGGATATTGACATTCACCAAATTGAGAGAAAGCCAAGCATGGCTGTCAAAGATGTTCCACTAGTAGACTGAATCTACTAGGGTACATAGGCATTTCTGCTGAGTTTGCAAGTGGTTGTGCATTAATTATTGGTAGTGTGGGAATACACAGTAAGCCAGTGATGTTCTACCCCACCTGGTGCAAACTTCAATGAGTGCCCAGAGTCAGTTCCAACTTGTGGGTTTCCCATAGGCATCTGGTTAGCTACTGTGAGAACAGGATGCTGGACTAGATGGGCCACAGGACTGATCTCACAGGCTCTTATGTTTTTTGTGTGTCCACATCCACCTTCCACCTTAATTTGCTCAGAGGTCTGCATTTGCATCTATGCATATAAATTAATCTATGCAAACTTTATGCAGATTTATGCCACAGGGCTGATTTGTAACTACCTTGGAAACTGCTAGACTCTCCTTCATAGGAGGTTTTTAGACAGATGTTTGGTGGCCATCTGTCAGGGATTATTTAGCACTGATTCCTGCATTGAAGGGGGCTGGACAAGATGGTGCCTTCTTACTTTACAAAATCTATATGACCTAGCAATACCACACTGGATGGGTGGTAAATTCTTTGAAACCAGCAGAAAACCTATTGCAGTTTCATATCTTAACATGTCCACTGTTCCAACTGGAACAGCCCATCTTCTTTCTTTTTCTTTTCTTTTTTGCACCTTGGATATTGATGCAGAGACCAGATTACTTGGCAAGACTTCTGAAGCAGGTGTTTGGCATTCAGTTATGTTAAAGACTCTCTTGAAGAATGATGGCTGCATGATACGCGCTTATCTTTAATCTCACAGAGTTTGCAGAGGATGTTTTTTTCCCCTCCCTCCCTCCTGACAAATTGCACTACAGTTTATGGAAATGTAACATTTTCTGTGAATGGCTCCGAATGGCTGTGATGCATGCTGATGAGTTAGACAAAGTAGCTCGCTGCATACGAGCAACTGTCGCAGCCCTTTCCATTAGCAAATTAAAATCTGTTCAAATTTATTTACTAATATATTAGGAAGAATCTCCGGGCTGACCCACCGACCTGCATTATGGAGCAAACAACAGTGGTTGCGAAAATAATTATTACAAAGTTCGGTGCCTCCTGTTTGTTTCCTATTTTAATCATAACTTGAGGTCAGCAGTGTGACAGGTTTACCATCTGCATTCTGTGCTCAGGCTACATTTACTTAAAACTTATCAATTACATTTCCCAGTAGCTTCTTCCACTAAACAACACTGAATCAGGGAAGCATAGCTTTGTTTTAAAAAAAATCTCCCTCTCTGTAAAACACAGCTGCCTGAAATATTTTTTCATGGGTTTATGGGGACATTTGTGACATCATGCCTTTTTCAACTGAAACTGGTGCCAGTTTCCAACATGATTCCACAGATTCCAACATGGTATATATTTACCAGGTAAAACTGCGGGGCTCGAGCGCCAGCTATCCTGAGGGAAACTTCGGAGGGAACAAGCTACTAGATGCTTCGATTAGTCTTTCGCCCCTATATACACCTTAACCAAAGGTGTATGTATGTATATATGTATATGTATTTATATGTGTGTGTGTGTGTGTGTGTGTGTGTGTGTGTGTGTATGTATATATATGTAGAGGTACCCCTGACTGTTAGGTCCAGTCGCGAACGACTCCGAGGTTGCGGCGCTCATCTTGCTCTATAGGCTGAGGGAGCTGGCGTACAGCTTCCATGTCATGTGGCCAGCATGACAAAGCCACTTCTGGCGAACCAGAGCAGCACATGGAAACGCCGTTTACCTTCCCGCTGGAGCAGTACCTATTTATTTACTTGACTTTCACATGCTTTCGACCTGCTAGGTTGGCAGGAGCTGGGACCGAGGAACGGGAGCTCACCCCATCACGGGTATTCGAACCACTGACCTTCTGATTGGCCAGCCCTAGGCTCTGTGGTTTAACCCACAGCACCACCGGTATTAAGGCAGGTGCTTAAGATGCTATTAATTGAGGTTGACGGAAGGGGAGGTAGCTGTTATTCCTTTGTATTTGAAGACACACACACACACAAACAAACACACACAAACACACACACAAAATTGCAATAGAAGATGTTGTATTTCACACACACACACACACACACACACACACACACACACCAGCAACTCCCCCCCCCAAATTTGAACATATTAAGTGATTCTGAGAGAGCTGGGTGTAAGAGAGAATGTTCAGACCAAGGATTTTTTTTTTTAAAAAAAAAAAAACTGAAAAATCTTGATATGAGGTTTGGGATGTGTTTTTGGTTCCCCCTAATGGCAAAGCCCAGGTATGACTTAGGAAATAAAATTTAGGACAGGTTTGAGATAGTTTTTAAAGAGAAAAATTTTTGCTGCTACCTCTTTTCCCCCACTGCTTTTCTCTCTATACACAAATGCTTGTACCTCAACTGATCCATCAGTTAAGATCTTGAAATTTGCTGATGACACAACAGTTATTGGGCTTATCCAGGAGGAGCATGAATCTGCGTATAGGCGGGAAGTAGACCATCTTGTTTCGTGGTGCACCAGAAATAATTTGGTACAAAATGGCCAAAAGACAGTTTAAATGGTAATTGATTTCAGAAGGCACTCTTCTGTCCTGCCGCCAATTTCCATCCTTGGTAACATGGTTGTAGTAGTAGAGTCCTTTAAGTTCCTGGGCTCTATAATTTCTCAAAAGTTAAATTGGTCAAGCAACATCAATAGTATTATTAAAAAGGTCCACCAGAGGTTGTATTTCCTGTGTCAACTAAGGAAATTTAAATTGCCCCAGGAAGTGTTTATCCAATTTTACAGAAGCATCATTGAAACTGTTCTCTGTAATTCAGGACGCAAGGGAGAAATGTGCTAAGAGGAAGGCGTGCTTGGCAAATCCACACCGTGATCAACCTGGAAACCTGGAAATCAGGCCTGGAAACCAATGTCCCCACTGTGGAAGGACGTGTGGATCCAGAATTGGCCTCTCAGTCACTTACACTCAGATCCATTGTTAAAATTGTGTTTATGGAAGACAATCTTACTTGGTTATGAGTGATCACCAAAGAAGAAGAATACTTTAATCAGCCTTAACAAACTACAGTTCCCAGGATTTTTTGGTTTAAAGTGGTATCAGAGTTTTTTTTTTAAATGTATGGTGTGAATGTGGCTTAATTCTTTGTCACTGTTTCCCTTTCCACTGAGTTCTACTTCAAGCGGAATCTTGAGACTAAGAAGGAGGGAAGCAGACAGGTAGGGCAACATCCTGGTCTTGTTGCTAGCAGGGAGGCAGGCAGGCAGCAATATGCTGAGAGGGCAGACTAAGATTAGTAAGGCAGGGGCCCATTCATTCTAATGGACCACCCTCCATTGCTCCCCCATTCCTATTGCTTCCTATAGTGACCATTGGGATTCTTCCAATAAGCCCATATTGAGGGCACGAATGCAACCACTTTTCTCTGCTGTGTACTGTGTCTGGGGATGCAGGTTCCATAAGGCCATTGTGACTAATAGCCATTGGTAAACCAGCTTTGTAAAATAGCCCACACCAGTTACTAGCTTGCACAATTACTTATGAGCTTGCTAGCAGGCTAGTAGCATGGAAATGCAGACTACTAGTAAAAATAACATTAGTCACCAGCAGCAGCAGCAGCAGCAGCAGCAGCAGCAGCAGCAGCAGCAACATCTTCTACCAGGTGGATCTTCTACCACTCTGTCCCTTCCTTACCTGTGGGGCAGGTAAGCCTCACCCCACATAATTGATCGCAAGACAGCTGAGGGACTACCAGGGAAACGACATCCCCGTGGTAGGCATTGGCCGGTTCCAGGTCACTTTCAAGAACTTTTTGGGCCAGCTCCGACTGGGGTGGTTGAAGGTCAGCGGCTGAGCCTCCTAGGGCTAGACTGGTTTGATGCCCTCGGCCTGGAAGGTTGTGAGGTTAAAATGGGGACGAGGAGAACTATGTACTGCCACATTGAGCTCCTTGGAGGAAAGGTGGGATAGAAATGCAATAAGTCAATAAACAAACAAACAAACAAACAAACAAACAAAAAGGCTGTGGCAGAAGTCTCCTCCAGGAATTTGCAAAAGGGAAATTTTGTACTGGCTCCCTACTGTAAGAAGGAATTCTTGCCAACTTCATGCAATGGCTAGCTATTGATGTTCCTCTCTCATTGAGTATGTCATCAGCAATGATCAGGGAAACATCACAGGGTTGGAAAGTTCAAAACAAAATAAATTTCCTTGGCACATGGGAAGGTCAACCAATGTATGTCATTGATCATAAACACTGCCCATATTGCTTTCGAAGAGGGGCGGGGAACTAATGGTACCACGGATGCTGTTGGAATGCAATTCCCATCCTCCCAGACCATTGGCCTTGCTGATAACATTTGGATTCCAACAACATCTTCCACAGGTAGGCCACCCAAGCTTAAAAAAAACCCCTTTATGGCCTGGGTCCAGACCTCAGGTACTTTCAGATGTGGACGATTTATCAGCAATCAGTTGTTGCTATACTGCTTTAAGCTGGAAGTGGAATAGCAAAGTGCTGTATTTATGAGTGTGCTAAGAGGCTGGTAGCATGGAAATGCAGGAGACTCAGTCAGGAACAGTGACTCTGCTTCAACACTTCTGTGGCTAAGTGGGAGGTTATCCTTTCTACAACCCCAGTTGTTTGAATGGGTGATTTTCATTGGGACCTTTGCATATGTGGAAAGGGTGAAATACTTCCCCCCTCACTTCAATCTTGATCATGAATGCCGTTTCTGCAATTTAGGGGAGGCAAGAAGCAGGGAGGTGGGATGGGGAAGAATCAGATACCAAAGCTGTGCTATTTGGAAAGGGAAGGGTTAAACTGATTGAGCTGAATCCTAAAAGAGACAGGCAGACCAGAGAGAAGAAATGGCTACAGCACTTTTTTCTTAAGCTTGCTCAATTTCCCAGTAGCTAGGCACTCCAGCTCATGGGCCAGTCATTGCCCAACCAGGGGGTCAGAATTTGCCCTTGAGGCCATTTTGCTAAAAACAATGCCCACCAACTGTTGTCACTGGGTAACTGTGGAATACCTGCATTTGACACACATTTTATGGCATGTTATTGACTGATATTCTGGACTGGATCCAGCAAAGTTTCCTCAGAGTAAATAAAATAATGGACTTGTTTAGCCATGTCCATTAATTCGAATGGGTTTACTCTGAGTAGGACAAGCATGGGATGCAACCCTATATATTTAGAATAAAGAACTAATAAAGTAGGAAGGAAGAGTGCCAAGTCTTTAAACCCATGGTTCCCCCACAGGGGGGCAATTTGATTTTAAGGGAGGGCAATTTGAGAATGAGTTATTAACAGTGAATGGTCTTTTAGGCTTCCTCCACGTGAACAGGAGTTCACTTTTTGAATAATAAGAATTGTATGTCACAGGGGGTGGGGTGGTCATCAGGATTTGCTTAGCTGGGGCATGGCTAAAAAAAAGGTTGGGAACCACTGCTTTAAACAATGGTTAAGTCTCCTGAAAGACAGCTTTTCCATTTTTGGGAAAAGAGGCTCCCACTCATTACTGCAGGGAAAGCATAACCCTCGGACACTTTTTTTTCAGATGGGAATTTCAATCTTTTGTATTTCATCTGTAGGTGGCAGTACAACGTTCTCTGCCATGAGAAGAGGCGCTCAGAGAGGAAGTCCCTCCATTGCCATCAAGACCAGGCTAATAATACAAGCAGGGGTAGCCAATGTGGTGTCCCTCCAGATGTTGTTGGACTCCAGCTCCCATCATCCCCAGCTGTCTTGGCCAATGGTGCCAGGGATAATGGGAGCTGTAGTCCAACAGCATCTGAAGGGCACTACTTTGGCTACCCCTGATGTGAGGCCACCTGTGCCCCTGCCCTCTTCACTTTCCTTTTGGGATGATGCTGTAGTCCACCTGCTCTTGACCAATTCCCCATTGATCACCTGGTTCCAGTCTTTGTGCTTGCTAGTCAGTCTTCAGAATCCTCTTCACTTTTTCTATGTTTCACTTTTTTGTGTGAGCTTTTTTTACTTTTCGTCTCACCATCCTTCTTTTTAGAGCTCTTCTCATTCTTACTTTTCCCCTCCTTCTTATTCTTTGCCTTTGATGCCAATGCCTTCTTCACCTTCCCAACGTGTTTCTGAACATTCTTGGACTTTGCGGCCTTCTTAATCTTCCCAATGTGCTTCTGAACAGTCTTGGAGTTCGCTGCCTTCTTAATCTTTCTAACATGCTTCTGAACAGCCTTCGATTTTGCGGCCTTCTTAATCTTACCAATGTGCTTCTGAACAGTCTTGGAGTTCGCTGCCTTCTTAATCTTACTAACATGCTTCTGAACAGCCTTCGATTTTGCGGCCTTCTTGATCTTACCAATATGCTTCTGAACGGCTTTCGATTTTGCAGCCTTCTTAATTTTTCCAACGTGCTTTTGCACAGCTTCTGATTTTGCAATCTTCTTAATTTTACCTAGTTTCTTCTTTATTGCATGCTTTTTCCCTTGCTTCTTTTTCTTTGCTTTTCCTTCTGGGACAGAATATCCTCCTTCCTCCTCCTCCTCTTCCATTATTTTCTTTTTTCTTGTTTCTATAACAACAACAGCAACAGTAACAACAGCAGCAGCAGCATAACTTGTACCCTACCCATCTGACTGGGTTGCTCCATCTATCTGTGTGGCTTCCAGCAAAATATAACAGAACACAGCAAAACATAGCAAAACATTAAAGGCTCCCCAATACAGGGTTGTCATCTAGATCCTTTCCCAACAATTCATACTTCTTAGCTCGTATAGTCAATTCACACTCCTCAGCTACAATATTATAGAACTATCTTAGAAAGATAAAACCAGACTAGCCCCCAGTTTCACATCTAAGCCCAGTTATGTGCTCATCTGATAGCTTTGGCCAAATTGTTTTATTTCTACTTAATTCCAAGAATACAGTAAGTTGGGAGATTTTTGGTGAGGAGGGAGCAGGCTTCTTAGGCTTCATCAACTATTTGCGCCAACTCCAGTGCTCAGCAGGATGTCTGACATATGCCCCATCCGCAATATACATACAAAGCAGTGTCATTCTAGTTTCAACACCCATAGCTTCCTCCCAAAGAATCCCGGGGATTGTAATTTGTTAAGGGCACTGAGAGTTGTTAAGAGATTCTTACTTCCTCTACAGAGCTACAGTTTCCTGAGTGGTTTTGTGAGACAACCAGCCTCATATAACCAACATGCTTAAATCTAATTAATGCATGAAGCCATGGGCGTACCCAGGATCAAAACTAGGGGGGGCAAGGGGAGGGGCCAAGGCACGGAAGGGGAGGGGCCACAAAGTGGGTGGGGAAAGTGCAGTCAGAGGCGCCGGGCTGGTGGGCGGAGACAGAGCCCAGCCCAGCGGAGCGCGGGTTTGGCGTTCCCGCCCGCCGCGCCGCGCTCTCTGGTTCCCCGCCGCGCTTGGCCTTGCCTGAGGGCGTGACGGGGAGCTGGAGGGAGGGCGCAGCGCGGCGGGAACGGTGAACTCGCGCTCCGCCGGGCTGTGCCCCTCCCTAGAAGCAGGGCTGGTGGGCGGAGGCGGAGCCCAGCCCAGCGGAGCGCGAGTTCGGCGTTCCCGCCCACCGCGCCGCACTCTCTGGTTCCCCGCCGCGCTTGGCCTTGCCAGAGGGCGCGACGGGGAGCTGGAGGGAGGGCGCAGCGCAGCGGGCGGGAACGGCGAACTCGCACTCCGCCGGGCTGTGCCCCTCCCTAGAAGCAGGGCTGGTGGGCGGAGACGGAGCCCAGCCCAGCGGAGCGCGAGTTCGGCGTTCCCGCCCACCGCGCCACGCTCCCTGGTTCCCCGCCGTGCTTGGCCTTGCCTGAGGGCACGCCGGGGAGCTGGAGGGAGGGTGCGGCGCGGCGGGAATGGCGAACTCGCGCTCCGCCGGGCTGTGCTCCGCCTCTGCCCACCAGCCCTGCTTCTAGGGAGGGGCAGCCTGCGGCCCCCACTTGCCCCGCGGTGGGTACACCCTTGGGGGGGGCAGCTGGCTTCTAGAGTAGGGCAGCTGCCCTAACTTGCCCCGTGGTGGGTACGCCCTTGCATGAAGCTATGTAAGACCATAAAGCTGTCTTGCCAGGCTTAGTTACAGGTAGGTAGCCGTGTTGGTCTGAGTCGAAGGTGAAAGAAGAGAGCACAAAATATGGTCTGAAGCTCAACATAATAATAATAAAAAAAAACTAAGATCATGGCCACTGGTCCCATCACCTCCTGGCAAATAGAAGGGGAAGAAATGGAGGAAGTGAGAGATTTTACTTTCTTGGGTTCCATGATCACTGCAGATGTTGACAGCAGTCATGAAATTAAAAGACGTCTGCTTCTTGGGAGAAAAGCAATGACAAACCTAGACAGCATCTTAAAAAGCAGAGACATCACCTTGCCTACAAAGGTCCGTATAGTTAAAGCTATGGTTTTCCCGGTAGTGATGTATGGAAGTGAGAGCTGGACCATAAAGAAGGCAGATCGCCGAAGAATTGATGCTTTTGAATTATGGTGCTGGAGGAGACTCTTGAGAGTCCCATGGACTGCAAGAAGATCAAACCTATCCATTCTGAAGGAAATCAGCCCTGAGAGCTCACTGGAAGGACAGATCCTGAAGCTGAGGCTCCAATACTTTGGCCAGCTCATGAGAAGAGAATAATCCTTGGGAAAGACCCTGATGTTGGGAAAGATTGAGGGCACAAGGAGAAGGGGGCGACAGAGGATGAGATGGTTGGACAGTGTTCTCGAAGCTACGAACATGAGTTTGACCAAACTGCCGGAGGCAGTGGAAGACAGGAGTGCCTGGCATGCTCTGGTCCATGGGGTCATGAAGAGTCGGACACGACTAAACAACAACAACAACCTGGTTAAGGAAAAGAGGTGATGTAGAGGTGAATTCTTACCACAGCAACAACAAGGGTTTTGAGGTTTTATGAAAGGGAGAGGTTCCTCCTTAACTGAAATTTTGTCTAGTCACAAAGCAGTCCCACAAAGCAGAAGGACAGTGTTTTAGTTATGATAAATAAGTGCTGGCTTTGTAATTAAAATCCACGTGTTGGAACACATTCTAAGCTGCCAGCTATAGATCATGGATTAGACATGAACAGCAATGTCAAGTGTAAAGAAAGAAACCAGCATCTGACCCTGGTTCTTTTTATTCATGTCTTTAAAGGTTAATTTCCTTATAAAGCTTAATTTTCTTGCTACAATAGGTCAGCTGGGCAAATATGCACTCATATTCCAAACTGCAGCAGTAACCTGGAAAGTTCAATGTTGTTATTGACACCCATCTGTCTCAGGAGACAGTAGAAGAGTGCTTCACTGTGATTTTTATATTGAGAGTTAAAATTGAGTGTAAAGTAGCCGAGTTTCATTTGAGTTTATTTTCTTAAAAGCATATTAAAATTATTTGGGAAATACTAGGAGGAATTATGACTAGAAGAAGTGAGTAATTTTTTGTCAGAAGGTAGAACTTTCATGTGCAGGCATTGTCTATCTGAGGTTGAGTTCTGACTTGGATTTATTTAGCTAAGAGAATTTTAAAAGGTTACTGTTCTCAGTTTCCATAAGATCAGCTGAGACTGATTTTGTGACCTGCTTTGGAGAAGAGGGGGGCAAGGTTTAAATGTCTTTGGTAGCTTTATTGTTTACAAAAAAAGTCTAGGCTAGCCCATCAATGTCTGAGCCACATGTGTCAGTTCTGAAGCTTTGTTGTCCTCTAAGTTTCTGTGCAAAACCTTCAATGGGTAATTTTACTCCCAAGTAAGCTTTCTTCAAAGGCACTCTCTTTCTTCATTTGTTTGCTCTTTTGCAAGGTTTAACTTAGTTATTTTTTTGGGGTGTGTGCATGCCTGATAGGGTACAGGAGTGTGTGTTTGTATATTGGGTACAGTAGTGTGTTCCTAGGTTTCTGTTGACTTTTGCTGAAACGATAGGGAAGTACAAGCAAGTGAATGTTAGTGTCAGAGAAATTGGGTCCTCCCTCCACGCGTTGTGGTGGGGCCCGACAATCAGGCCTAGGTGTTGGGGCGGGGCCAATTGGAGCGGGCACAACACCCTATTGGTGGTCCCTCTGACGGGGAGCAATTGGGCTAAGGGCATGCCAGTCAAAGGTCAGAGGGACCACTATTTAACTGCTGCATGTGACCTTAGAGATCTTCTTTTTGGGTCACAGTGCACCAGAACACCCGCCCACCGCTCCCTAATTTTAGGGCTTGCACTTGATCTTGCTATGCTGTCGTGTGTTGCTTGTTTTGGAGCAAGGGCATGGTTGGAATTTTCCCACTTGGCTGATTGCCTGTTGCCATTTGGGTTTTGCCTGCCACGTAGCAAATCGTCACAACTTGTAAGGTTGGCGGATAGGCTCTGGTTCATGCTGATAGGGGTGGCAAGATTCCTAGCCAACCCTATCCACAGATATTCCTTTAAGTGGAATCCTAGAACTCATTGGTTGGTCTTCCCCAAGTGGGGTTGTGCCTTGAGCCAGAGTTCAAGGCACATTTGGGGGAACCAGGGCCGGGTGCTAGTCATGACTCCCGTCCCAGATGTTGACCTGGCTGATTCATGGTCTGCCCAGAGTTGCCACTACCCCAGGTAGCTTTGGGAACCAGAGCCTATGCAACTACTCACTTGATTTTGTAATCAATAAAGTTGTGGCCTAAATTCTGCCAAATACTAAACCTAAAATTTGAATGATGTCTGAATTTATTTCTAGGCCGGGTTAAAGGGTCTCCACACGCAAAGTTGGAAGTGTGAAATAAACGGAGAATTCAACAATGATTTTTAAGAATGGACTGTTGTGTTTTTGTTTTAAAGTGATGGAGTGTTCACATGTGTGGAGTGAGGGGTGGGTGGTTAATGTTGGCACATGTGCCAATCTTCCCTATTGATCCAATGGTTTCAGGAGAAGCATCATGTGAAACAAGTTAACAGTAACACAGAAACATACTGTATATGCTTCGATTAAGCAGGAACCACTGCTTTATAGAATCAAAACAGTTCATTTGCCCCAATGCCCCTACTAGAATTGTTCAACACATTGGTTCCTGGACCTGAAACTTTGGGGCTATGGGGAATTCTAATTTGGCAAGTCTTTTGATTAGACAAGTGTACCCAAAGTGTACCCAATTGACCTTTGGGGCCCCTTTGGAAGGCGAGAAAGTGATTCACCCATGGGTGCAGATCAAGGCAAGATAAAAACTCACACAGAGGATGGCAAAGGTTTGAAAATATTTCTCTCAGGACGTGTTAACACCTGTGCTAGTCAGAGGATTGCTGATAATGAAAGCCCTTCACAGGGATTCATTAGTCTTCTGGACCCCATCTCTTTGTTATTCCACAACAACAAACAAAGAGATGGGGCCCAGAAGACTAATTTGACACCCAGCAAAAAAGAAAGCTGAAACAAGAAAATTTCATGTTTCTTTATGAATAGACCTTCCTGCTGAGTGTAAAGCATAGACAATCATGTTTAAAGCAAGGGAGAAGACTTCTCCCAAAGTTCTTAAAATTCCACAAATGATTAAAAGGAATAAATAAATAAATAAATCCTTCCAGTAGCACCTTAGAGACCAACTAAGTTTGTCATAGGTATGAGCTTTCGTGTGCATGCACACTTCTTCAGATACACATGCACACTTCTTCAGATACTTCAGATAGGTGTATCTGAAGAAGTGTGCATGCACATGAAAGCTCATACCTATGACAAACTTAGTTGGTCTCTAAGGTGCTACTGGGAGGAATTTTTGTTTTGTTTTGTTTTTTGGACTATGTCAGACCAACAAGGCTACCTACCTGTAAAAGGAATCAGATATTGGTCTCCTCAGATTAGTTGGATCAAGGAAGCCTTGAAAGGGGGTTATTAGTTTTCCTCTCATTCTCTGTATTATCTTGCTATGTTGTGGCATTCAATGCTTGTAAAAGTGTGTTAATAGTTTTGTAAATTAGTTCAATAGGTAGATTGGGATTTCAGCAGGAAATTACGGGATATACACCAACTGGAAATAAAGCAGTGTGATCACCCCAAAACTTCCACAGGTGAAAATGCTTTTTGTGTGCATGTTTTAAGGCACTAACAGTATTGAATGTGGAATCGCATAGGACCACCCTGATAGCATCATCATAGTTGCCAAGTCTCCCGCTGAAAAATGTGGGATCAGCAGTGGCGCGGCACTGGAAGTCGCTTCTATGCATGTCTGGACATGCATAGAGGCAACTTCCGGTGCTGCCGCTGCCTGATTTCTGGTGCCCAGGCATGGGCAGAGCGGCACCCAAAATGGAGCCTCCCTGGCAGGTAGGAAATCCGGGGGATTTCTGGGATTTTTTTTCTATTCGGGATAACAGTGGGAAACGGATTAAAATCCGGGGGTTTCCCACGAAAAACGGAAGACTTGGCAGCTATGCATCATGAACAGAAAGGTGTTCAAAGGAACCCCAATGCACTATTATTGTTGCACAATATACCCACAATAAAATTCCTGGAGGGGCCCTTATCTCTTTTGCACCTGGCAGCGGTTGGTAGAGCTGAGGTTTCTAGTAAAAATCAAAGCAGATCTGACAATACTGAAGTCTTTCCACCTCGGGTCTACAGGTGCATCATTGACAACAGTCTTACCTGTCTTAGTTGAGCCTTCATATTCCTTTTCTTCCATTAGTTTTTTCCTGCCTGCCTCTTTTTCCTCCTGGACTTGCCTAAAAATGAAATTTTGTTGCAGCAAGCGCTTGCCACGAGAGTTGACCCCCTTCAGTCGACCTACCAATTCACTGGAAGAGGAAGAAAGTTCGTCAAAGGAAGATGGCATTTGAAACCCCGCCTCCCAACAGCAAGTGCACCATCACTCCTCAGAGGGAGAGATGTGATAGCACTGTTGGCCAACACCCATATATTACTATGGTTAATAAACATTTATCCAGCAATGATATGGGGATCTGCCTTATACCGAGTCAGACTGGTCCATCTAGCTCAGTACTGTCTGCATCCAGGCATCCCCAAACTTCGGCCCTCCAGATGTTTTGTACTACAATTCCCATCACCCCTGACCACTGGTCCTGTTAGCTAGGGACCATGGGAGTTGTAGGCCAAAACATTGGGAGGGTCGCAGTTTGGGGATGCCTGGTCTACACTGATTGGCAGCAGCTCTCTAGGGTTTCAGACAGTGAGAATTCCCAGTCTTACCTAGAGATTCTGGGACTGAGTTTTTGACTTGCCACATGCAAGGGTGATGCTCAAACATCAAGCAAAAAAAAAAAAGAAGGTTAAATTGTTTATGTATGCTGCTACCACAGCCAGAATCCTGTATGTGCAGAAGTGGAAAGAAGGAGAAATTCCAACAAAGGAACAATGAATTTTAAACGGCCTCAGTCCAGTATACCTGAAGGAGCGTCTCCACCCCCATCGTTCTGCCCGGACACTGAGGTCCAGCGCCGAGGGCCTTCTGGTGGTTCCCTCACTGCGAGAAGCCAAGTTACAGGGAACCAGGCAGAGGGCCTTCTCGGTAGTGGCACCCGCCCTGTGGAACGCCCTCCCATCAGATGTCAAAGAGAAAAACAACTACGAGACTTTTAGAAGACATCTGAAGGCAGCCCTGTTTAGGGAAGCTTTTAATATTTAATAGATTATTTTAATATTCTGTTGGAAGCCACCCAGAGTGGCTGGGGAAACTCAGCCAGATGGGCGGGGTATAAATAAATAAATTATTATTATTATTATTATTATTATTATTATTATTATTGTTACTGGGCTATGCAGAGATGGCAAAATTGACAGCAAAAATAAGAGACCAAACAGATTTCAAAGCGTGGGTATATATTTTTTTTAACTATTTAAGGAAAAATTATAGTCAAATGAAATTGCAAGCAGGATTTGAATTACAGGCAAGGGAGGAGAATAAATAAATGAATATTATGAAAATAAATGGTAGTATGGCAGCAGATAAATGACTGCAACAGGAGCATCATGGATGTCAGAATGGTAAGTCAAAATTTAAGAAATTATTATAGCAAAAGTGAATTGAATAATTTCAAATGTCATGTAAAAAAACTAATTTAAAATTATTATTTAAAAATATACTTACGAAAGGAGACACCACAAAGCAATTGCGATCACAAAGGCAAAACCAAAGCCTATAGAACCTTCGACAACAATCTTTGCAAAGGCGGGCCGGTTTGGAATCACTGTAAATTAAAGAAAGCACCATGAGCCATGCACCCACAACATCTCTTACACCAGCCCTCTCCAACTTGGTGCCCTCTAGATTTCCATCAACCTCAGCCAGCAGAACCATGGTGTGGAGGAGAAATTAATATCATTTCTCATTTTAAGGTGACACTACTTACTTCACACTGTCTGAAGCAACATGGGAACCAAAACCCAGGCACCCTTAGAAATTCCCACTTCTTTGAATTTTGCAAGGGGGTGGACTAGGCCCCAGGATTAAAAACCCATTGGGTGGACCAAAGTGAAACCTTCCAGCTCAGTCTAATCCACCACAGGGAGCCCCCAGCACTGCAGTCTGCCTGCCATTGGCCAAATAGGCAGGCAAGCTTTGATCCACTTGCTGGCCCTGGCTGAAGCCAGATAGGGTTCGCCCAAGCCCACAAAAATCCTATGCCTCCAGTACAACTGCCATTTCCAGGGGAGGCATTGTCGCTGTCCCTGCAACGGCACTTGACTTGGCTGTAAGCATCATTACACAACAGATAAAACATGTACAAACGGTTTTTCAAAAATTTCTTCTCTTCTTTATGTTTCCACTATCCTCTTATTTTTATTTAACACCCCTCCGATTGCACCCATGGCTACTACTGCCCCCTGGGTAATTCCAGTGCCCCCCCCCCGGGGGCGGTATTGCCCACTTTGGAAAACACTGGTTTACAGAGTTTTGATATGTTGGTGAGTGAAGTAGCAGTCCTTGCAATGAGCTACCTGAACCAGCTGGTGGCAGAAGACTTGAAAGGCAACCTTTACTTCCCTCAATGATTCCTTCTCTTTAAGTAACTAATTGTTGGCAAAGCAGATCACATCTTCTAACTGTGTCCTTATTTTTTGCTTCTCTAATTTAGTTAGTCCCGGTATAAGTTGCCATGTCCCAGTGTAATTTCTGCACTCCATCTTGGCCGGATGTAAAGCTTTGCTTGCCATGAGCAATAAACTTATGTTTTCTTTGTCTTGCCAGGCTATTTCTTTCTGTAATATATTTACCAAACTCTAGCAAGATGGTAGTGTGTGTGTGTGTGTGTGAAACCATTCAAACATGAAAGTCTCACACCTGGGAGGGCTGTACCACACACCTTCTCTAAACCTTTGAATCACTCCCCTGTTCTTGCTATCCAGTTGTTCTTAGGAGTACAATAAATGCAACTTCTAATAATGCTGCATGACAATTGGATCTCAGCATAGACATATATGTATTGGGCAATTGCATGCCCTTAGAACATTATCTCCCTCTGATAATAATGATAATGATAACATTTATACCTCACCCATCTGGCTGGGTTTCCCCAGCTACTCTGGGCGACTTACAACACCTGTAAAACATTAGACATTGAAAATTTCCCGATACAGGGTCTTCCATCAAACCCTTCCCACACCTTACAATGTTCCAGGGACATACAGTAGCAAGGCATTGTACCTGCCCTCCCTCATTCTTAAAGAGATAGTTAAAAATTTTTTTTTACCATTGTTCCAGTTGATGGATCTTTTCAAGAGAACATGCGGTCGAGAGAGTCCAGTCTTGTGTGGGATACTTCTGACTTCCACAAAAAGAACAGGTTGAAACAGTGCAAGACATGATCAAGAAGACAAGAAAACTATTGGACACATGAAGATCCAAATCTGAGAAGTGTGTTAATATTAATTGAGCAACATCAAAATGCATTAGCATGCATTTTGAGAAGTTATTAGTTCAACAACGGTTAAAAGTGGCCAGTTGCTAAGGTATGGCTAATATTTTTACCACCCTTTCATGCCAGAAGACTTTTCAGTGTGCATTTCACATGATATTGTGGGCAGTAGAAAGGCATAGGGCATTGCTTGGTGCGCATTTTGTGGGTGGGGTGTGCCGTGTGCAGGGGTGGGGTGCGCGTTTTGGGGGCAGGGCGGGCAACAGCAGCGATGGTGCCCCTGGGATCGCGTTGCTCGGGGCGCACCGCCCCAACCGCCCCTATCTTCCTATGTCCCTGTTTATATGCCGCCATTCATCAAAAGATCTCGTGACAGTTCACAAGGTTAAAATACAAGATAAAAGAACAGATAAATAGTTAAAACAGAAACAATGAAACAAGAACCCCCTCTCACAAACACACTTAAAAGGCTGTAGAATTATAATCAGCCAAAGGCCTGGTTGAAGAGGAATGTTTTGGCCTGCCACCTGAAGATATATAAGGAAGGTGCCAGGCAAACCTCCCTAGTAAGGAGATTCTGCAAGTAAATTGGTCCCAAGCTGTTAAGGGCTTTATATACTTATAGCAACACCATGAATGTGGCCAGGTAGCAGACTGGCAACCAGTACAGATGCTGCCCTCCAGTCGTCCTACCCATGTGCTATCCCAATGACTGCCGCTGCCCCGAGGAATGTAGGATTAGTGACAGAGAGTTCGGCTACTCCTAACCAAAGCCATTAACCACATATTGGTCTTAACTCCCCCCCCCCCCCCGGGAAGTTTTAAACATTTTCGGAATGCATATTAGTACATGGAAGTTTAGCCAGTCTATTGTGGGACACACACACACACACACAAAATCATCTCACCCATAAACTCCAGAAGTGATTCTGGAGTTGGCTGAGCTGTCCCAGCATTGGCCTCTGGAGCTGGAGGACTCTTCCGGAGCTCTTCATATGCCTTGAAAGGTGCTAAAACATTTAGAGGGGGAGTGGATGACTTCACTGGAAAGCAAGCTGTAGAACAGGGGTCAGGAACCTTTCCCTGCATAGTGGCCACAATGCCTCCTTGGTAACCTTTAAGGGGCCACATAGCATCCCCCCCATTAAAAAAACCACCTTCTCCACCATCCATCCAGGTAAGCATAGTCATGATTCAATTTTTGCCGGGCAATAATACTTAGAATGGTAGAGTTTGAAGGGACCCCAAGGGTCCTAGAATCATAGAGTTGGAAGAGATGACAAGGGCCATCCAGTCCAACCCCCTGCCAAGCAGGAAACACCATCAAAGCATTCCTGACAGATGGCTGTCAAGCCTCTGCTTAAAGACCTCCAAAGAAGGAGACACCACCACCCTTCTTGGCAGCAAATTCCACTGTCAAACAGCTCTTACTGTCAGGAAGTTCTTCCTAATGTTTAGGTGGAATCTTCTTTCTTGAATCCATTGCTCCGTGTCCGCTTCTCTGGAGCAGCAGAAAACAACCTTTCACCCTCTTCTATATGACATCCTTTTATATATTTGAACATGGCTATCATATTAACCCCTTAACCTTCTCTTCTTCAGGCTAAACATACCCAGCTCCCTAGCTGTTCCTCATAAGGCATCGTTTCCAGGGCTTTGACCATTTTGGTTGCCCTCCTCTGGACACGTTCCAGCTTGTCAGTATCCTTCTTGAACTGTGGTGCCCAGAACTGAACACAGTATTCCAGGTGAGGTCTGAGCATAGCAGAATACAGTGGTACTATTACTTCCCTTGATCTAGATGCTATACTCCTATTGATGCAGTCCAGAATTGCATTGGCTTTTTTAGCTGCTGCATCACACTGTTGACTCATGTCAAGTTTGTGGTCTACCAAGACTCCTAGATCCTTTTCACATGTACTGCTCTCAAGCCAGATGTCTCCCATCCTGTATTTGTGCCTTTCATTTTTTTGCCCATGTGTAGTACTTTACATTTCTCCTTGTTAAAATTCATCTTGTTTGCTTTGGTCCAGTTGTCTAATCAGTTAAAGTCATTTTGAAGTGTGACCCTGTCCTCTGGGGTATTAGCCACCCCACCCCCCCACCCCCAATTTGCAAACTTGATCTGCAAACTTGATCAGGATGCCCTCAAGCCCATCATCCAAGTCATGGATAAAGATGTTGAATAAGACTGGGTCCAAGACAGAACCCTGTGGCACCCCACATGTAGTCATGTAGTCTAACCTCCTGCAAAGCAGGAATCTCAAGCATTCAGGACAGATGCCCCCCCCCAACCTCTGCTTAAAAACCTTCAAAGGAAGGAGAGCAGTTCCATTGTTGAACAGCTCTTACTAAGGAGCATGTGTAGAAGGGCTAGTGTGGAGCATAGCCTCAGGAGAGGGGGCATGGCAGGGAAGAGTCCTGAAGGCCAGGAAGAGAGACTTGGAGGGCCACATTTGGCCAAAGGCTAGAGGTTCTGCTCTAGGATGTGGTGCATAATGTAATTTTTACAAGCAAGCTAGGACAGAAGAACAATTTCCCAGCACTGCATTTACCTTATAAGGCCAATGTGAGGAGGGAAATACTTGCAAGGGAAAATCTCTTGGTAGGAGGAATGACCGAGGAAATGACATGATAGATTTGTGTGCCCGCTGCTGTCTCCTTGCTGCCCAGCTTATAGGCATTGGGAACAGCTGATGAAGACATGAACACACAAAAGCTGCACGTGCATATACTTTTAAGGCATCCAACTTCAAATACCCATGGCTTTACCCCAAAGAATCCTGGAAGCTGTTAAAGATGCTGAGAGTTGCTAGGAGAGCCCTACCCCTGCAGAGCTACAATCTTCAGAATGGTTTAACAATCAATACCTATTCCCAGCAAACTCTGAGAATTGTAGCTCTGTGAGGGGGATAGTGGTCTCCAACAACCACAGCACCCTTATACTACTGTTCCGAGGATACTTTGGTTGAAGCCATGGCTGTTTAAAAGGTTGTGATACTGCTTTAAATGTACAGATCAGATGTGGCTGTAATCTGCAAAATGGAAAGAAGCATGCTATTTCCTTGTCAGAAGATCACACAGAGTACTAGATTCCATGTTACACAGATGGACAGAACATTATTAACCCTGCCTAAGGGAGATGGCGCTGTGGATGCAGGTGGCACTGTGGGTTAAACCACTGAGCCTAGAGCTTGCCGATCAGAAGGTCAGTGGTTCAAATCCCCGTGACAGGGTGAGCTCCCGTTGGTTCAGTCCCAGGTCCTGCCCACCTAGCAGTTTGAAAACACGTCAAAGTGCAAGTAGATAAATAGGTACCGCTACAGCGGGAAGGTAAACGGTGTTTCCGTGTTCTGCTCTGGTTTGCCAGAAGTGGCTTTGTCATGCTGGCCACATGACCTGGAATCTGTACCCCGGTCCCTCTATCAATAACGTGAGATGAGCGCCACAACCCCAGAGTCGTCCGCGACTGGACCTAATGGTCAAGGGTCCCTTTTCCTTTAAGGGAGATTAGCTGGGAAAGGTTTTCCTTTACAAACAGTTGGAAGCCACAACTGTTTAAAGTTGTGTGGTATGATACTGCTTTAAATGCACAGTGCAAATAGGGCTAATATCTGCCTACTCCTCAGTTAGTCCCAGTGAGTTGGGCAGTGGGTGTGAGGACACATGGTGGGATCTTATTGTTTGCGGAAGGATAAATTTAAACTTTCCCATCCTAGCATGCTCTGATGAGTGGGTGGAGAAGCCGAGAAGGCTGTTTGAGGGAAAGAAAGAAAGAGGGAGGGAGGGAGGGAGGGAGGGAGGGAGAGAGAGAGAGAGAAAATGATGAAGGCACTTCCAGACTTACTATTTTTGGATGGGTTCTTTCACATACTGGTAAATTCAGTTACAGGTAGGTAGCCATGTTGGTCTGACGTAGTCAAAACAAAATAAAAAATTCCTTCCAGTAGCACCTTAGCTTTTGTGTGCATGCTTATACCAATGACAAACTTAGTTGGTCTCTACTGTGCTACTGGAAGGAATTTTTTTATTTGGTATATTCAGACCACACAATTATAGTTGACTTGGAGGTGTTGAGCAACAAACCCACTTCCCCCAAAGATCAGATGTTTTGCTTAAGGAAAGTGATGGGAAATCACACTGGGGACAGTGGGAAAACACTTGCTTTGAAGCAATGCCATCTGACCTTTGCTCAAGCAAATCAGGATGAACACTTAATAAGCAGTTTGCCTGGAATAGCCCTGCATGGGGACAGCTGCTTGGCCCTACTCCCTTTGGCTCAGAGGACCTAAGTGGGTTCTGCTGCCTATTTATGGGAAAGACCAATTTCAGCTCACCTGAAAGTGCATTTCTAGGAAAGCATGATAACTCCACAGAAAGGATTGTGAAAATGGATGGCACAATCTGGTTCATTGTCGAAGTGTCGAAAGATAATGGCAAGAGGCCAAGGAATGTAGAGGTGACCAAAAGCATCTAAAAGTGAAGCTATTTCCACCCCGTCATTGGAGCTGCAATGCTTCCAATTGCTGCTTTGGTTTACCTTTTTGATCTTACACGTTTCATTCCATTACATCACAATGAACTGGACCTGTGAAAAGAATTCTAGAACTGTACCTATGGGAAGTTCTTCTAGTGATGTAGCAATGAACCTGCTAGCACATTTGCGAAGCTAAGCAGGAACTGGTATGGTTTCAAATTGGATGGTTTCAAACTGCATGTTGAGATTCCTGCATTGCAGGGGGTTGGACAGGTAACCCTGAAGGGTCCCTTCCAACTATACAATTCTATGATTGTAAGAACTGCCCATAGCAGAAAATATTGGTAAGTTTGAAATTTGACATCTCTAAAAGGGGAAACTCTCAAGCATTTTCTACATTATAGATTTATAACTTACCTATGTTACAAACTCATATAGACTTTATGTTACAAACTCATATAGAAGGAATTCTGGGAATTGTAGCTTAGAGAAGTTCTGAGAGCTCTGGAGCTCTCTATCTTGCCCATCACAGCAAGGAAGTAGAAACGGTGTTTAAAGCCAATACTATACCAGGTTTGTGTGCCTTTGAAACAGTGTTGTGGCATGATCAGCTATAAATTCATTTATTGTGTGTAGGTTTTGCTAATGCAATCGTTTGTATGCACAACTCTCCCCTAGTGAATGGTTTTTTGAGTACATTGTTTGGCTGCAAAACTGTATTGCAGAATTTGAATTTTGAATGTTAGCTGCATTTCAGTGCACATATTGTTTTGTGAAGTGCAGATCCGGTAGGTGTGCAGTGAAATGCAAACTGAACCCAATTTCTTCATTGTCTCATCTTGCCTTCCCTTGAAATCAATACAAAAATTTAGTTACCCAAAGGAGACCTAACCTAGGGTGGATTTGGACACAAGGAAAACCCTTCACAAACAAGTCAGAAATTAGAACGTTCTAACAAAAGGGAAAAAATTCTATGGAAAACCCCATTTTAAAATTTCCTGCTTTCTGGTGACACCTGGTGTTGCATGTTTGTAATGCATTCAAATTGCTGTACAGTATTTTGACTAATGTAGCAGAGTCCACAGTATGATTCCAACCCACCATTTCAGAAGACTGTGGAAAAGGCGGAGAGGTGTGATTTGGTTAAAACTGGGGGAAGTCAGAGGAGTGGTGGGTCTGATTAATGCAGTGCAGCAAAGTTAGAAAAGTTGTCCCCAGGATACAGATCAGTGATAGAGCATTTCCTTTGCATACAGAAAGTCCCAAGTTCAATTCCTGGCACCTGCAGTTGGGCTGGGAGTGACTCCTCCTCCACCAATAGCAGACCCTCCAAGTGACCCTATTTCCCAGGAACAGTCCTGAATTTACAGACACTGTCCCAGTTTCTGATTTTAACCTGGAATGTCCCTCTTTTCCTTAGGATGCCCTATTTCCACCAGAGAAACGTTGGAGGGTATGGTAGGATGTCCCTGTTTTCATCCCAGCTCCTGCCCACCTAGCAGTTCAAAAGCATGTCAAGTGCAAGTAGATAAATAGGTACTGCTCCGGCGGGAAGGTAAACGGTGTTTCCGTGTGCTGCTCTGGTTCACCAGAAGCAGCTTAGTCATGCTGGCCACATGACCTGGAAGCTGTAAAGCCAGTAAAGCGAGATGAGCGCCGCAACTGCAAAGTTGTCCACGACTGGACCTAATGGTCAGGGGTACCTTTACCTTTACAGCCTTTAGAAGACATTTGAAGGCAGCCCTGCATAGGGAAATTTTTTAATGTTTGATATTTTATTATGCTTTTATATATCTTGAAAGCCACCCAGAGAGGCTGGGGCAACCCAGTCAGATAGGCGGGGTATAAATAATAAAATTGTTGTTGTCGTTGAATAGGGCATCCCTATTTTCATCTGATAAATCTTGGAAGGTATGTAATAGGCAGAGGGTTCCAGAGTGTGGGTGCTACCTCCCAAAAGATCAATTTCTTACAAATGTGGAACAATTATTATGTGTTGTTATCTGTAACTGGGCCAGTTATGCAGGTCAAAGTAATCCAGTGAGCGTACTTGGGGTAAGGCAATTTTGCAGGTAAACTGGTCCCACGTTTTTAAGGGTTTTATTTATATACTAATAGTTACAAGTTGAACTTGACCTGGTAGCAAATGGGAAACCAGTGCAGATCTCTGAACAGAGGGTGTGTTCTTACTTGCTGACAGAGTCTCAACTTTTTCCAGCAATCGTGTTGCAGAATCGTGCATCAACTGCAGCTTCCAGATCAAGCTGAAGGGAAGCCTCACATATGGAAAATGTTTCTGTGTGATATGGGTGATTGGGGGTGGGGAGAGAGAATACCTTGCTTGAGCCCCTGCAACTAATTATAGCAACCTGTAATTCTGGATCTGTGTGTAGCTGGTTGGTTTGGACCGTGAACAGTAGGTTTCTGCTAGGAGTTGGGGCTGTCCTTGCCCCTTTGAAATTCTGTCTTGCAGCCATGCGTGCAAGCTTGGGTGCTGTTCTCCAGACTCAATAAATAGGTCAGGCATAGCCTTACAGTTAGCTGGTTTTATAAACTCCCTTTGAAAATGACAGTTTCTTCAGCATGGCCACTAGATGGCAGGGAAAGACTTTTTAAAGGTTTTGGAAGGTGCATGAGGTTGGCACAGCACATTTGAAGAAATCTGAAAGTTTCACAGTGAGGTGACAAACAAATAACACATTTCAGATTTGAGGGTTGTAATAGCCTTCTTCAGACATTCAGTAGGAGTGTGTGGTGGGGAAGAGGGCACTCTATTGAAGCCATCCTGGACTCCTCAGGTGACACTCAGGCACACATCCCACTGAGATATAGTGGCAGAAACTTTCTTACTGATGATGGTGATGATGATAGATAAAAATTGGCCTCCATCAGAAGAACACAGGGTATACAACATACACAGTGTACTATCTTTGCAACAACAACAGCAAAATGTATGTATACAGTCATAATAAGAAATAAATAATGAAATACAGATTCTCACAACAGCAACAGCATAAAAGGAGGAGAAAAATCAGCAGTGAAGATGGCACAAAAATATAGTCTTTTGTCAAAGTGTATAATGCACTTAAAATGCACTTAAAACATTATATTTGCAGCTGTATAGCTGAGTTCATGGTAAGAATTACAGCTTTAGGTAGCCACTAAACCCAATAGAATTGACTTTTGCTACCTTCTTCAGCTATTCCATGTTGAATCAATTAAAACAAGTGAGGTTGGTTTACCTTCATTCTTTTAAAGTTTGGTTTGATGCAGCAGAATTAGCATTAGCAGGAAGAATGCCAAGTGTTCTAAATATGACTGTGCACATGAATTGCAGCCCTGGAATTAACCTCATGTCTTGTTAGGTGTTGAAAAACAACTTGCTGATGAATGAGCTACAAAGCAGACAGCGAGTTAAACAGAATGGTTGCCAAAAATTAATAAATAACTTCCTTCCCCACAGTGAATGTGTTGATGCGGCCCTCTTGAATCAATAAAAATGCAAAAGCATGACCCTCCAGAGTGGTTTGAGTTTTGAATCTTTGACTAGATAATGTTTCTGGCAGCCGCTGAATATAGGCTCTAACCTGGATGCTGAACCAAACTTCAAAAGCAAAGTCACCACATGTCAGAACCACGTTTGATCCTCACGGTGTATGAATTATTCAGCCCTGTTCTCCTAATGCCACTCACTATTTATACATTTTGGCAGCCTGATTTTGACAGAATGCCTTGAAAACAAAAGCCTTCACGACTTCCCTGCAGTTTGATCCCCTCCCCAGTTATTAAAGTGTACACATTTTTTGTTAGTACATAAGGAACCAATATTAATGCAAAAGCTAATTATGCACTTGATGCTTTGTAATTGCAGATACTTAATCCCCACTGCAGAGCAAAACATCCCCTGGAGACCCTGTCAACTTTTTAAAAAATTGTTGACAATTGTTAAACAGAATTTAAAGATTCTAACTCCATACTCTTGAGTGTAACCACCTCACTCTCTCTCTTTTTTATTTAAATGAAATTTTCATGGGTTTAAAATCCAATTTAAATATTCATGATGAGAATGCTTCTGATTTAGGGAGAAACGCATGCATTAGTCAGCAACCTGATTAAATTCGACTCTGTTTTAATGGAAAACAGGTAAACACTTGATTAGTGGCCAGTACAAATCTGCTTTAATTTACATTAAAGCCACCTCTGCTCTTTGAACCCCTCACTTCATTTTCAGTTCCTTGACATAAAGAAAATTTCAATATTGTCATTCTGTCGAGACATTCAGCGGAATCTTATCACATATTCCCACACAGGATTTTGAACTTTAGGACCCCCCACCCTTTTGAAAAAAGGAAACAAGTAAAACAGAAGAGGAGAAAAAGAAAAAAAAGAAAAAGGTGGTTCTTTGAGCCCAACCTTTTCTTATTCTTCAAATATGAAAAAGGTCAGCTTTCTGGAAATGGTTCATTTCATATTTTTGGTGTAGAAAACGACCTTGGAGTGTAAAAAAAAAGTTTTAGACGGCCAGTAGAGAATTCTAAGATGTGACACCAGTTAGGAATGGAGGAAGCTGACTTCTATTGAGGCAGAGTACTGGTCCATCTTCTCAGTGTTGTCTACATAGACTAGCAGCAGATCTCCAGGGTTTCAGACAGAGGACATGGCCACCCCTTCTTGGAGATGCTAAGGATTGAACCTGGGACCTTCTGCCTGCAAAAAGGGTGCTGTGCCACTGAGCCATGGCAATTTGATTAATTACACAATTGAAACGAATGTGCATATTTTTGTTACAATAAGTTCACAACTTGTGCTCACTTTGCTTATGCGACTGCAACCTTATGCTGTTGGGGAATAAATAAATAAGTGGAGAGTCAGGAAAACCCACCATTCTGCACTCTCCATTTATATATTCCCCCTTCCCTCAGTGCATCCAGTGGGTTTGTCCCAGTAAGCAAGGCGCTGGGCCTTGTAAAGCTTTGGAAAGACAGCACAAGGGCTTTGGAAACATTCCAGAGCCCTTGCACTGCCTTCCCAAGTCTGAAAAGCATGACAGCGCCTTCCTTACTGGCCTCTGGGAAGGAGGTGTGGCGGCCCTGGGAGCATCCCAGAGGCCAGTAAGGAAGGCACTGCTTTGCTTATGGGGTCTGGGAAGGCCACAGGAGGACCCTGGAAAGCTCTCAGGGCCCTCCTGCTACCTTTCTGGACTCCGATTAGCAACCACCCAACCTCTTGGAGGTGCGGTTCTGTGGGTTCCTGAGTGCATGACTTCGCCTTTAAACGCAGACCCCTGTTTACACCTACCTCATAGCAATTGTCACAACTTTGTGTGGCTAGCTAGGAATTGGGTAAGCCTTAGTCTTGGTTGGAGAGGAAGTTGTAGCCCCTGCCTGCTCCTCCAGGGTAAAGGGTATCCTGTTAAAGGGATCCATGAGGAGCTGCTTTTGTCCAATGCCCAGACAGGGGCAATGGCCATAGCACTCCTCCAATGGAGGTCCAATGGAGGTCCCTTGGGGTACCCCCTATTTGATGTAGGTCATATCCCCACCCCAAGTGTGGTTTACTCTTAGATGCACTCCCAGTAGACAGGCTGGAGGTAATTAAATGGCTTTACCCAATGCCTATGCCAAACCCTTCACATCTGTAACCAAGAAAGTTGTGTCTTTAAGGTCTTTTAGTTGGTCTTTAAGGTGCTACTGAAGGAATTTTTTTATTTTGCTTCGACTCAGACCAACACGGCTACCTACCTGTAACAAGAAAGTTGTGGCATTTTTTTGAACCCAATATATTGTTGTTGTCTTGTCTGGTTATTTCACCACCTAGAGAGTGATGGGATCATGGGGGCTTGGGATGCAATAACCTCAAGACTGGTTTACTGCAATGCAGTAACTGCCCGTGTGTCTGGTCAGGAAGCCTCATCACTGTGAGAAGGTTGGTGTTCGCCATCATTTCCACTTTAACCTTTAGTCATCCCCCCCCTCCATGTAATGCCACCATTAATGAGAAGAAAGGTTAGATGGCCCCTGTGGTGTTTTGCCTTTTCCTCCCCTTCATTTTGCTCCCTTCAGTCACTTTTTGGATTTTGTTTAAAAATGTACATGACAGCAATCACATCCAAGTCAGCCCGAATTAGTTTCATATTTCATAAAACAGAATCTGTGACTGAATCTGAGTTTCAACCCAACATCTGTGTGCCTTTCATAAACTAATTTTGCCATTGGGTAGTTCTGGGGCACAGCAAACTGCCATTGCAAGAGACAAAGGGTTTTAAAAAGAGGGTTTTGGGTTTGTTTTTTTGCAAAATCCAGTGGGAAATGTGCATATGTGGCATGAGAGGGCATATGCTAAAATCTCTTTCACAAGTGGTATTAAGAACATCTTTTTTGTCTCATGTGGTTCTTCCAAATCTCCTCAGGCAAAATGCTGTTTTGCAAAAGAAAAAGTAAGAATTGCTTAGTGGATAAGTTTGCCAAAACCCAACCAGGAGAGAATCAAAGAGTGTCATTTATTACAGAACCATAATTTAATTATTAGAAGTCTCCCACCACTTCCTAATAGTTTTGTGTATCATGCACACAGCTTTCTAGTATTGCTCTGATGTTCTTCTACTAAGGGCGGATATTTAGAAAATCCCATTGGTGAAGAAAAGAACCCTAGGTTCAGGTGCAGCAAAATAGGACAGCTCAATGTCATACAGCTCGATGTACCAGACGCCTTCATTTGTACACCATCATATTCTCTGTAAGTAAGGTTATCGGTGATAACCCTGCTTTTGGCAGCGGCCAACTCCATTCAGGACTTGCAAATTTAAAAGTGCTGAATTTGAATAGTCCTAGAGGAAGGTGTGTGTTTGTTTTGTGCTAGGATTCAGGCCCTACAGACAAACAGCTGTATTCTACACAGCCTATTCTCCTCTTCTGTTGAACACATGTAGGCTAGGGTGAGGCATTCTAATTCTCCCTCCCATTGCATATGTTCACTCAGTGAGAGAACAGACCTGTGAGAACAAGTCTACCATCCAAACACCTTACACATGTTCAGTTCTGCACAGTGGATCAGTCTGTGTCATCTTGATATGAAAACTCATTCACGGATGGTCCCGTATTCCCTGCATTCTTAGCAGAATCTCAAGCACTAATAGCCCACTGTGCTGGAGAGGCTGCAGAGATCTTTGTACTTACATTCACATGAGGTAGTCTTGTGAGAATATACAAGAACTCTGGAGATGGGGCTGGACCTTATTACAGGCCAGACACTAGTCTTAAATCCCAGGATGGTGTTATTATCCATATTTGATGAGGAAAGTTAAAACGTTACAAATAAAGGGTTCTTTAAAAACTTTTAAAATATGTACTGTTGACAGCATGCTTGCCAATAGCTGGAAGACAGAAATATTTGAGAGACAACTTGTTGCCTGAATAGTACCAGCAAATCTGGAGAATAGCGTTGATGGGAAAACTGACATGAAAGGTGAAGGCCAGGAACAATTTGAATGTTTCAAGCAACACAGCATGACTATGTGGCACCAAAGGAACAGAATAAGCAACCACCAATTATGCGTCCTGTGGCAAGACTGCATAAGATAACACTATAAATGAAAAAAGTCCCGAGAATTCCGGGCATAAGTAAAGAAGAACAAATGCTTTACTGTAAATACATAGATGAACCCCTGCTCTTAACCATATGCTATTCATATGCTCATTATATTGTGTTGTTTTGTCTTTGCATGTGTCACAAAAGCAATTTAAAAAAAACCAAAACGACAGTTTCTTTTCAGTGCCATTCTGGAATCTTCTTCATACATTCTTCCACACAGGGATGGCAACCACTGGCCCTCCAGATTTTGTTGGACAATGTGTCCCATCATCCCTGATCACTGGTTGTGAGAGGGCTGGGACAGGCTGATGGGAACTGGGGTCCAACAAAACCTGGAGGTTCCCCATCCCTGCTTTAGGAGTATTCTTAGTTTTTCCCAGACCAGACTTGATCCCATCTTGGTCTTTTCAGTTGTGTGTTGCAGGTGTGCAAACCAGCAGCTTCGTGATAGAAGTTTATAAAAATTATGCATGACTGGAGTAAGTGGATAGAAAAAGCCCTTTCTCCTTTTCTCATAACAACAGAACTTGTTGACATTCAGTGAAGCTAAATGTTGGACGTTTCAGGGCTGATAAAACAAGTACTCATTCATGAAGAACAAACTACAGGATTTGCTTCCACAGGAGACAGTGATGGCCACCAACCTGTATGGCTTTAAAAGAGGATTGGATAAATTCATGGAGGATAAGGCTACCAATGGCCACTAGCCAAAATGGCTATACTCTGACTTCACTCTGACTTCCAGTTGCTGGAAACCACTGGAGGGGAGAGTGATCTGGTTCACTACTCCTCGTCTGCTTCCCACCGGCATCTGTTTGGTCATTATGGGAACAGGATGCTGGACTAGATGGACCATTGTCCTGACCCAGCAAGCTCATCTTATGTTCCCAGGTTCACCCAAAGGAGACATTACACCTTTGGACCATACCTCAGTGATATGGCAGGAAAACATGCACACAAAGTCTGAATAAACTTGACAGTGGGTGTCAAGAAGACCCTTAATGATAGTCCTGCTGTCTGTAACTGATCCCTCCTTTGAGCTCCATTTTAAGAAGCTGAAATGGTAGAGATCCATTAAGGCACTGGTACCTGCCAACAGCATAGCACCTTGCTGGGTAAGTTGTGTTGACTTGGGAGCAGGGATATAGACTATACAAAGGTCATTTGAAATGTCCCAGTGGGAAAAAAAGTTGTGGAGACCTGGCAATTGGGTTTGCAAGTAGCCTGGAAACACCACCCTGTTTTCCTTGAAAAAGAGGAACAGAATAAGGCTGTTTGTTTTGAGAGAGCTCCTGTAGGGGAAACGCTTATACCACCTTTGTGGCTGTGTTAAACCAGTTTTATTGATTGCTATGCAAGGGACGAAGCATACAATGATCTGCCAGTTGAAAATGAGACTGAGGTACAGAGTTTAGAGATAAGTATTTCTGATTCCTACACAAAGTTTCTCGCTGACCAGCAAAAAATAAGGCAGAGTACACATGACCTTATATTCTAGCATCAAAGGATACTAAGAGTATTTGCTATTTATATGTAGTCCACACACCATCTAAATCAATTGCATGTTGGGTTTTCTTTGCCCCTGGAAAGCACTTCTTGAGACACTGATGTCATTCCGAAAATAAAAGATCATAGCAACACACTGATTCATGTTACCCTACAGTGTGTGCATTTGAAAACGTAATGTAATCAAATGTGAACAGTCCAGGCAACAAGTATGTGCATTTTGGGTGAGTGTATACCAAGATCACAGTCAGCTTTCTTCATTCATGCAGGGAGGAAGAAATGCAGATAACCTAATGGTGAGTATTCCCAAATGCATATCAAATAACCACATCTACCCTTGTGGCATAGCTGCCAAGTTATGCCTTTTTTAAAGGGATTTTCCATTATGCTGAATAGGCTTCCTCACGAGAAAAGGGAAAACTTGGCAGCTATGCCTTGTGGACTGAAGGACCTAGGATCAATTTGGATTGAATCTAGCATTTTGAGAACAATCCCAGATTGACTCTTCAACTGCACTCAGCTTTCCTGGGTGCTTCCTTCTAAGTAGACATGCATGTGTTTGCGCTGTTAAAGTTTGTTCATTGGCTGTACGACAATGAGGGATTCATTTCATTAAATGCAAAAAATCCAATTACATTCCTTTTCATAGTGCATTTTGCCGATGACATAATTTTCATGGACAAGAACCTCTACCAAAACGATGTTCTTCGGAGACAGAGAAAGAAAATTCACCTGGTGAAGACAAATGTATATAAAATCCTAAATGGCCAAGTGGGAAACGACCCTGACTATGAATAGAACTAAAGATTTCAGATTGTGGCTGTAAATGCATTGGAAGTGTTCTTATAATACATTATATCACTTTATAAAATTAGATTTGAAATAGTCATTACTTAAAGCCACAGGACACCTTGGAAATGACAAGTCCTTCCATTTTGTTGCAAATCAATATCTAATTTACCTTTGGAAGGCTTTAAGGAAATACATTGAAAATTACACAGGGTTTATAGCATGAAAATCAATTTCATATAAATGTATTACAATCAAAAGACACAAAAAGGCTAACATGAATAGTTAATCATGCAACATTTTATTTCTCAGTATTTATATTAATTTGGCCCACTATGTATATAGAGTAATAAGAAAGCTAATAATAATAATAATAATAATAATAATAATAATAATAATAATAATATTTATACACCACCCATCTGGCTGGGTTTCCCCAGCCACTCTGGGCGGCTTCCAACAGAAGTATTAAAATACAATAATTTATTAAACATTAAAAGCTTCCCTAAACAGGGCTGCCTTCAGATGTCCTCTAAAAGTCTGGTAGTTGTTTTTTCTCTTTGACATCTGGTAAATCCATACTCCTCTAATAGTGGTCTTTGCCACTTCTTTGCACCCCAACTTAGTTTTTCTGGAATCAGCCCTGCAGAAAAGGCTGGTATTTAAAATGAAATCTGTTTTCCCTAAGGCAAGCAACATCCATTCACATCATGCCACCTAGAGTTGTTCTTGCCAGTTGCAAAATTCAACGCTTTCCTGCCTTGTCATGTTGCAGGCCACAACTTTTCCCCCCAGCTGCTGTTCTATCTAGTGGTCACCAACAAATACACTATTCAGTGCAACATCTCCAACTTCTTCTGGACAAGCAATCTTGGCTATTACTACCAATATCAACTGACCATTCATGCTCAGCAGTAAGCAACCCTGCCCATCAAAATATATCCATCTCTTCAATCAACACGTCCCCATTGGCACCACCTCCAGGGGGCCCTGGGTGCCTGGGCATCCACAACACTTTCACTGTGGGTGCCTGGCCTAGAACTGCTGTTGTTGTTGCTGTTGCTGCCCACTACCTTACCTCTGATTCTCTGGCACCGTGGCAGCTACTGGGCCTCTGCCTCTAACGCTTGGCCTCTGTTGAGACCCACTGTGGCCATGGTTGTGCTTCCGGCCCTGTGGCAGAGGTGGAGGCCCCAGTCCAGTTGCCACAGCAGCATTGGTGAGTGGTGGCTGTGGGCATAAGTGAGCCGTGACGTGACGTGATGTGACGTAATGTAATGACATCACATTGTGGCACATACTGCTGGGCACCCACAGTATGAGGCCTTTTCATGTCACAATGCCTTTTCAACTGCATTACATTAGCTGCATTACATTAGGAGCAGCTAATATATGTACCGGAATAAATATCAACAAGCTCAGAAATGCTGATGACACAACCTTGGAGGGCTTAAAATGGTGAGCAGGCATTTGAGGCAAAGACTGTAAGTTGTCGCCTCGGGAGGTGTGTGCCAATGTCGGAGAGGCTTTGCAGGAAGCAGCGCGCGATCTGCCTTTTTATTGGATGTTGCTGGAGTCTTCAGAGGTTCTGCTGGTGATGTGTAATAGGGGCGCCACTTTTTTGTGCGTTTAATCATTATTTTAGGTGTGAAAGGTGTGGGTTTTTTGATAAAATTTTTTATGCTAGATCCCTCCCTGATGGGCATGGTATGTTGTGCCCAAATTTGTTGCAATGCCCAAATTTGTTGCAATACGGTTCAGCGGTTACGGTGAAAGGCTGTGGGACATCCGCACACACAATGCCTACATTTTTATAGTTACAGGTAGGTAGCCGTGTTGATCTGACATAGTCGAAACAAAATAAAAAAATTCCTTCCAGCAGCACCTTAAAGACCAACTAAGTTTTTATTTTGGTATGAGCTTTTGTGTGCATGCACACTTCTTCAGATACACTGAAGCAGAATATATAGATAAATGTATAAATGAAAGCCAACATGAAGCAATGCCCGCAAGTTGCCACTTCAGCACAAGGAATCTGTGGCGCTGATCAATGCGTAACAATGAAATTTTGACAGGAGAATGAACGGGGCAATGGGTCTTTCCTGGGCAGAATTGGTAATTTGGCTGCAAATTGATGCTCAGTCCTATTTTTCTGGAAAAAGAGGTAACGGAACTCACCACAGATGCCTCCCTCATTCTCTTAGAATGGCAATGGCACCCACCTGACAGGTGCTGGAACAGAGTTCCAGTGAGTTCTGGTTTTAAAAAAGCCCTGCACATATCTGTAGACAAACCTGCAAGCAGGACTGGAGTGTCTCTGTAGGGTTTCTAGCTTTCACCGCTCTGCCTGTGTCTGTATTTGTTTGCTTCCCTTCTTCTCCCTTCCACCTTTATCTCTCCCTTACCTCTGCTTCCCTGCAAGTCATGACAATTGAGAGAGCAGGTTTGCTGCTCCTTATTTTTTCCTCCTGACCATGATCCTCAATTTTGTTTTTATTTTTAATTAGGGTTTGCCTCGGCACACCTGGCACATACCATGCACATGCTTTTTCCCTTGGCTGGCTATACACTAGTGAACGTTAGTATTCTCCAAGAATTGCTTTTTTGCAGTTAGGTGGAAGCAGCCTTGAAAAAGAGGTTCCATTCAGCATTTTAATAGTGCACAAGATCCCTCTCTTATGTTTACGCACCAGTCCTGCTCTGCCAGTGTCCCTGACAACTCCAATTAAAAGTTTATCGCTTGTAGGTTCAGCCTGTTTTATTACTTCCTGTTGATCCCGCCTGGAGAATTAGCAATGAATAATAGCTTGCTAATTGTTCCTTAAATAACCTCTCATTTGCCCCAAAGTCAATTTCTATTTCTGGTGGGGGGGGGGAAGAGAGAGAGATTTATTTCCTGATTCTGACCCATTTCTTTCTTTCTTTTTGACTCTTAAACAGCAAATTAACAATTAAAAATAGCCTAAGAGAAGCTATTCAAAGGGCAATAAAGGGGCAATTCATCATCACCCTCCTAGCTGAAATAAACAGAAAGCATAAAAACAGATGGAAAGCCTTGCTGGATCAGTCACAGTCCCATGTACTCCTGCATCCTGTTCTTGCAATGGCCACCCATTAAGCATAAGAAAAAACTTTGTACTGAGTTGCCTACGCTGACTGGCAGTAACTCTCTGGGCTTTGCGGGCATCTTCCTAGCCTTACCTGGAAATGCCATGGATTGAACCTGTCGCTTAACATTAAGCTATTACCTTTCCCATAAACAATCCATTTTGGCTAAACCAAGGTCATTCCAAGACGTTATGTTGCCTGATGCAACCTCTACTTCAGGACTGGCCTGCCATGAGGCGAGGTGAGGCAGTTCTCTATGGGCAGCAGGCTCCAGGTAGTTGGCAGAGGCAGCAGATCCACCTCCTGCAATTGTTGGCCTCCTCCACTGTGCACCCTCTGCATACCCACTCAGGGGCCTAGCAAAGGGGGGGCGGGGGGCGGGCTGCCCCAGGTGTCCCCACTGGGGTGTGTGTGGCAAAATAGTGGGTGGCACTCACCGTGGGGCCTGCAGTGGGAGGAGGCAGGCAGACTCCTTGGAGGCCCTGCGGTGCCCCCATGGGTGGCTAGCCCCGCCCTCGGGTGTTGCCCCAGCTGCCCAATCGGCTTGCTCCGCTGCTGCACCCACTGCCACTGCTGCTGGGTGGCTGCACGATAGGAGTGCCACACAGGGGGGAATTTTCTTATTTGCCTCTAGCAGCAAAGCATTCAGGGCCATACACTGAAATGGACTAAACTGGCAGTAGAATATTATTTCATCACGAGAGTGTGCTCTACCGCTTGCGAGAGGTGTAGGAATTCTTCAGTGGGGGTGGCATAGCATGGTAGTGGCAGAGCACGGTGACTCTTCCCATTTCACCTCAAGTTCTTAAATGGGATGCATTGCCCCTGCTTGCAACACATCTTCTGATGTATTGGATTTCAAACTGTAAGAGGCCCTGAAAAATTATAACCCACATATAATCCACACTGAGATCCAGCGCCAAGGGCCTTCTGGCGGTTCCCTGATTACAAGAAACGAAGTTACAGGGAACCAGGCAGAGGGCCTTCTCGGTAGTGGCTCCCACCCTGTAGAACACCCTTCCATCAGATGTCAAAGAGAAAAACAACCAGACTTTTAGAAGACACCTGAAGGGAGCCCTGTTTAGGGAAGCTTTTAATACTGGATGAATCATTGCATTTTAATATTCTGCTGGAAGCCGCCCAGAGTGGCTGGGGAAACCCAGGCAGATGTGTGGGGTATAAATAAATTGTTGTTGTTGGTGGTGGTGGGTTTTTTGGGGTGTTATTATGATTATAAATTTAATTTTTAACACTGTATAAGCAAGCAGTCTCCAAATACATTTTCTTTTAAAGTCACAAGTCTGGTCTCATAAAAACACAGGAGTATAGCATGGTATATATTGTATTGCAGCGATCCAGAAAAATGGTGACCAAACAAAGGCTTGCAATTCTGAAAAAAACAAAACATGGCTGGCTTTGAATTTGTTTGAGTGGGTTGGGATCTTTTCAGAAACAAGCATTGGAAGCTCCAAGTATCTGAACTTTGCTTCATACATAAAAGTAAACGACCCTTACATAGTGGGAGGGGAGGGGAAAACCAGAGAACAGAATTTATTTTTATCTCGTTTTAACATTTATGCATTGTTAGTCCATTGTAGACACTTAAGATAAGTGTTGGTGTTAATGGCTTGGAATCCCTTACAGGGTAAATTCTTATAAATGTTATATTTGTAATGGAGTGGGTTTAATTATTTAGGCCCTAAACACTCCTTTTATAATTTATCTGGGCACTTGATGGCACTTTTGAGGCTTGGCTCAGGAGTTCGATTTAGAAGCAACATGAGTTCATCCCTAAGGAGAGTGAGCTACATAGACCAGTTTCAAAGATGGGTAGTGAATTCACAAGGTAATGAACCACTGGCAGGCTCTGGTGTTTAAGTGGCAACACATGTATGAGGTGAGTTGCTAAGCCAGTTGGGTTTTGGGAAACTTCCATTACTGGGCTATTGGTATTGTATGTTGGTGGTTTTGTATGTCGTATGCCAAAGTCACATTATGGTCACCACAAACTGCCACCCCCACATCAAGAACCCTCATGCCACATTTTGTGATGATATCTCAAGAAGCAGCTGAATCTATGCCAAAACCAGGCAAATTCATCTTGCAGTTGACAATCTGGATTCAAAATTGCAGCTAGCATTCAGACACCAACAATGACCACTTTCCCCAGCTTGAGAACCCTTGTACCAAGTTTTGCGGTGATATCTTTTTAAAAATAATTTTTATTAAATATTTTCTTGGTTTACAAAACTACATGCATTGTCTAGTTTTGTAAAGTCTTTGGCGGTGATATCTTGAGATGCAGCAGAACCTATGGAGAACAGACAGATTGACAAACCTCTTTCCAAAATATAGTAGATGTCTGATATAGCCGGAAGAACCCAAGATCAAACTGGTGGATGTAGGTCTCGTGTTGCACAGTGATGAGTTTGGGGCTGGATTAGGGTTTTATTGGGTCATTTTGGGGAGTTCCCAGCATGTCCCAAATTCTGTGATGTTTCTGGTATAAAAAAGCAGCTGGCTGCAGCAGTGGCACAGCCAGTTGCTTGGGCACCCAGAACGGCACACATGCCATGCACCTGGGGGGGCGGGGTGAGCCACCCGGGGGGGGGGATTTTGTCACACACACACCCAGGGATGACACCCGGGGTGGACCACCCCCACCGCACCCCACTGCCAAACTTAGAGCTGCTGCCGCCACTCTATTTGATGATGCTAGTTTGTGGCCTTTTGTGAGAGGTGCAAAAGAGAGAATTCTCCTCTGTCAAAATGAGACTCAGACCTGAAGGCAGAACTTTGACTTAGCGCATTCTAAAATCCGATTCTGGAAATAGCATCATTAAGTAGCAAGAGCAAGTAACCTTACACATATATTAAGGTGTAAAGAATAATAGAATTGTAGAGTTGGAAGAGACCCTGAGGCTCATCTACTCAATCCCCTGCAATGCAGGAATATGCAGCTGTCCCATATGGGGATCAAACCTGCAACCTTGGCATTATCAGCGCCATGCTCTAACCAGCTGAGCTATCATATGACTAAATCATTCATTCATAGATTAGGGTGGTCAAAAAAGAGGGCCTGCATTACCCAAGAAGGGGAGCCCCAATTTGCACAAAATGTGCATATGTATACATGTTTATTTAGAAACATTTACTGTAATTTAAATAGCAACAGATGACCTGTGTGCCTGCCTGGTCTGTCTGCCTTCCAGGTGTTAACTACAGATGGGAATACTTCAAGGCCCCTGCTGTCTTTTATTATGGTTCTTTATCTTTAACATGGACTTGGAGTTTAAAGAACACATTTTGAAAAAGGACTGCCCTCTGAAAGTTCTTCAAATAGAAAATACTGTCCTCTGTAAAGGAGGATACATGGCCACTCTCATGTAGAGGGGATGAGGGAAGCTCTGTACCATACGTTGAGAAACATTCCTCAGGCAAAAAAGAAAAAGGAACAAAAGCTTACAAATTATCAACTGCAGCTCCTGGATTAGAAGAGAATGCGCCATGGAGAGATCAATGAATGCACACATTACCAGGGGTGTTGGATATACAATGTTGTTTCATGCATTACACAAGATGACAGCAGCAGCTGTAGCTTCTTCCTTATTCAGGAAGGATCCATTCTGAAACGAGGAAAAGAGTTTTGTAAAAAAAGTTATTTCAGGGAGGCTTTGTATCCTCTGCTTATCTGTCATTGAACACAACCTACACTGTAAAGTTTTATATGAAGTCACTGGCAATGGCCATTAGAAGATTTGGGGGCAACACTGATGACATCTGATGGAAGTTGTGGTTCAAAACATATGGAGGACATGTGGTTGGAGAAAGCTACTCTGCTGAATTCCTCCTTCGTGCTCCTCCCTCCACTTCTATGAGGCTAAGCAAACACTAAATTTGATCATGAGTAGATCTCTATACCACATGAGAAGAGAAGACTCCCTGGAAAGGACCCTGATGTTGGGAAAGATTGAGGGCACAAGGAGAAGGGGACGACAGAGGATGAGATGGTTGGACTGTGTTCTTGAAGCTATGAACATGAGTTTGACCAAACTGCGGGAGGCAGTGGAAGACAGGAGTGCCTGGCGTGCTATGGTCCATGGGGTCACGAAGAGTCGGACACGACTAAATGACTAAACAACAACAATAGATCTCTATAATTCTGTATCATCCTTATCATTATAATTTATTATGATAGGAAGTGATGGTCCTTTCCCTCCACCATTCCCAATATACAGTAGATCTTCACTCACCCCTTCCTTATTGGTTCATCTCCTGGTTCATCTTTTGTGCTTCATCTCAGGTGCCAAAATGTCTTGGGCCAGCCCTGGTCCCAGTATCTCCATGTAGGGCTGGAAGAGACACTGCCAGTCAGGATAGACAGTACTGACCTAGAGGAACTGAGGGTCTGACTCACTGTAAGAAAATTTCCTATATTTCTAGGAGACACATCCTTGGTGGTCTCCAGAAAGCTTTCCAGAATGACCTCCTGCATAGAGGAGCAAATGGCTAATCCAGTCCTGTTCTCACAGTGGCTAACCAGATGAAAGCAGGACCAGAGTACAAGAGCACTCTCCCCTCCTGTGGCTTCCTGAAGTGGGTATCCAGAAATATTTACTGCATCTGGCTGTGGAGGCAGAGCATAGCTATTGAAGCCAATAGCCACTGATAGGCTTACCGTTCATGAATTTGTCCTATCCTCTTTTAAAGACATCTAAGTTGGTGGCTCCTCATCTGTCCTCATCTGCCTCCTGAGAAATCTCTATGTGGGACACGAAGCTACAGTTAGAACTGGATATGGAACAACTGACTGGTTCAAAATTGGGAAAGGAGTACGACAAGGTTGTATATTGTCTCCCTGCTTATTTAACTTATATGCAGAATTCATCATGCGAAAGGCTGGACTAGATGAATCCCAAGCCGGAATTAAGATTGCCAGAAGAAATATCAACAACCTCAGATATGCAGATGACACAACCTTGATGGCAGAAAGTGAGGAGGAATTAAAGAACCTTTTAATGAGGGTGAAAGAGGAGAGCGCAAAATATGGTCTGAAGCTCAACATCAAAAAAACTAAGATCATGGCCACTGGTCCCATCACCTCCTGGCAAATAGAAGGGGAAGAAATGGAGGCAGTGAGAGATTTTACTTTCTTGGGCTCCTTGATCACTGCAGATGGTGACAGCAGTCACAAAATTAAAAGAAGCCTGCTTCTTGGGAGAAAAGCAATGACAAACCTAGACAACATCTTAAAAAGCAGAGACATCAACTTGCCAACAAAGGTCCATATAGTTAAAGCTATGGTTTTCCCAGTAGTGATGTATGGAAGTGAGAGCTGGACCATAAAGAAAGCTGACTGCCGAAGAATTGATGCTTTTGAATTTTGGTGCTGGAGGAGACTCTTGTCTTGAGAGTCCCATGGACTGCAAAAAGATAAAACCTATCCATTCTGCAGGAAATCAGCCCCGAGTGCTCATTGGAAGGACAGATCCTGAAGCTGAGGCTCCAATACTTTGGCCACCTCATGAGAAGACTCCCTGGAAAAGACCCTGATGTTGGGAAAGATGGAGGGCATAAGGAGAATGAGACGACAGAGGACGAGATGGCTGGACAGTGTTCTTGAAGCTGCAAACATGAGTTTGACCAAACTGCAGGAGGCCATGGGGTCACGAAGAGTCAGACACAACTAAATGACTAAACAACAACAACAAAGTTGGTGGCTAGAGAAAGTCAACTTTCTTATGGTCAACTTGTAACATTTGGGTGCCTGTGGTTGAAACTCTAATCTAATTAACTTGTTCCATGTTCCATTGGTAAATTCTCCTGTGCAACCTCTATTAACCTTTGTCCAGTTCAATGGGCCTCACACAGGATAGTTTCCCAATGGCTGGCACCTAATGACAGATGGTAAACCTGCCTGGTTCCTGCTCTGCCACCCTAAACAGCACCCAGAATCCACTACCATGCCATGCCATGCCATGCCTCGCCTCGCCTCACCTCACTGTAGGACCAACTCTGAACCTTCTCACAGTTGTTTGAGAGGAACAAATGACTCTGTTTAGTCTCCTTGTGGACACAGATGGCCGCTGCACCTGTGCAGAATTTGTTGGAACATGCTCACTGTTAATTGTGACCATGGTGTTGACAGCGATTAATTATGGCACCTTAGGGGAAACCACAGCAACATTAATGATGTCTGGATCCTAGCAGCTGGCTGACAGTGCTCTCTCAGATGCTTATGTACATCTTCTCCCCATGTAATATGGCCAGATCTTAATTACTCTGAAGTGCAAGGCAATGCACGTTCTGCTATGATGTGGTGACCACGAGGGGAAATTTAAGCATTCCCCTCCTTCATCCCCCTCAAAGGAAGTCTTAAACTCTTTGTGCTTTGTGCTTAGACTCCCTCCTCATTCTTCACCTCTTGAGACAGCAGTGTGGGATTTGCATGGTAATTGGGGCGTATCCAACAAAGGGTTTAAAGAGTGTGCATCACAGGGCACAAAAAAACCCCATGTGGGTTTATGTCCACGATGGTCTTTTGTACCCCATTGTGCCTTTCATGTTACTCTCATTATCATAACCTTTTTTTTTTAAAAAAAAAAAGTGTGTGTGTGTGTGTGTGTGTGTGTCTATTTCAAATGCAGGCAGCAACCATTTTGCATGCTTCCAGTTGATGCATGACTGCTGACGCAAGCATCACTTTCAGCCCTGGAAGGCGGCAGGGGTGGAACGGGGGCTGCAGGGGCAAAACAGGCTTACATGTGACTGCTGCCATATGCAATGACCCAGAACACAACCCTCGTGCATACGGGGAGTTGCCTGTATAAATAAAAAAAAACATTTAATGTATGGATTACTTCAAAAATGATAAAATTCTCCAAGATATAAAATATAAACAGAAAATTACCAGATATAACCAAAACTAATCTGTATAATATTGTGCCCCTCAAAAGTACTGCACCCCTCTGAGATATGTGTTCTAGGTAGCTGTCTAGTTGGCCTAATGATAGCAGCATCCCTGCTCCCATAAACCCATAAGCCCATGCTGGCTGGGGTTGATGGAAGTTGGAACATAGCAATGTCTGGAAGGGTACAAGTTTCCTATCCCTATACTATCCCCTCAAACCACAGCTCTAAGAAGGTTTCCAATCGAGAAATTCAAGGATAAATCTGTTACAGGAGCGTCCTCCACATGAGTAGGACCTTGGTAAAGACACATGCCCGACTGGCATGTTCTCTCCCTCCTGGTCGATTGTTTGGGAGCTTCAAAAGCTTTCTCCAACCCGAACATCACAGCAACTGATGCCTTGCAGACATCCGTCTCTTCCCACTCTGTGGAATGAAAAACATACATCATCATGTGAAAGACAATAATCCCATGACTGCAGACACTGGGAATGAATCTTCAACAAAAGAAAGGTCCTTGCACTCCTCCCTCCAGCAACTCCTCCCTTCCACAAATAGAGTTGGGTTGCTAAGAGCCTGAGCCCAATTTTATTTTCCTGTGGATTTGTTTCAGAAAATGCTCTTACACGCATCCCATTGGCTTCTATAAATGGGAATTGACAGATTTTAGACAGAGATGGAAAGAGCATTAATTGGAGCAATGAGAGAGAGAGAGAGAGAGAGAGAGAGAGAGAGAGAGAGAGAGAGAGAGAGAGAGAGAGAGAAAGAAAGAAAGAAAGAAAGAAAGAAGTTGCCCACCCACACAGCAGGAGACTTTGCTATCCATCCTTTCATGGATTTCAGACACCTTCGTTGCCTAAAGAAACACACACACAGATAATATATCTGGCAAAAATAGAGTGAGAGGAATTGGGGGAAAACATCATGCTCTGAAAGTACTGGGCCAAAGAAAGAAATGTTCCAAATGTTGTTGATGTACAGGAGGAAAATGTTAGTTCTGGAGAACAGGACTATATAATCTGGGACATTTTAGCTCAGAAAAAGGGTGAGTTTGGGGAGGGGAGATGACAGAGTAAGATGTTTATAAAAAGATGCACTATCTGGGAGGGATAAATCCTCCCCTCCCCTAATGCTAGAACCCAGGGTCATCAAATTCATTATTACATTTATACCTCACTGTTCATCCAAGTAGCCCAAGGAGCATACATGGATATCTATCTATCTATCTATCTATCTATCTATCTATCTATCTATCTATCTATCTATCTATCATCTATATCATCTATCATTAGAAGTAGTATATCCTGCCTTTCCTCCAAGGAGCTCAAGGTGGCATACATTGTTCTTCACTTCCCCATTTTATCCTCATAATAACCCTGCAAGGAGGTAACCAACCCAAGGGCATCCTGTGAGCTTCATGGCTGCATGCTGGATCTGAAGCCTGTTTCTGTCTTCTGCATCACTGGTGTAAGGACATGAGTTCTGCTCTCCTCCAATGTCAATCCTAAACCATGCATAGTTACAGGTGGGTAGCCATATTGGTCTGCTGTAGTCGAAACAAAATTTAAAAATTCCTTCCAGTAGCAACTTAGAGACCAACTAAGTTTGTCATTGGTATGAGCTTTCGTGTGCATGCACACTTCTTCAGGTATCTTCAGGTATCTTCTTCAGATACCTGAAGAAGTGTGCATGCACACAAAAGCTCATACCAAGGACAAACGTAGTTGGTCTCTAAGGTGCTACTGGAAGGAATTTTTCAAAATTTTGTTTCTACACCATGCGTATAATTCAGTTTTCAGGAAGTGTCAAGGTATGTTTTGTCAGCTGATCTTCGACTTGTAAAATTCAGTGTGAAAACTGGTATGCTATTTCAGATCGTAATGGTGGCAGTGGTGTATGTCTGAAAAGCGTTTTAAGATTTACAGCAATCAAAGTTCAGATGTCCATGCGGGGATAAATTCAAGAGTAAATTGTTATAAAACAAGAAAGTGCATTCTACTGGTAAGAGCATTTGTTGTGGTTATTTATTTATGCCTTATAATAACCACAACAATGTCAACACAGGTCAAACAGCCACATTTTCCTCTGCTTTCTGAGCAAAGAGGTCTTGAGTATTTGACACATTTACATCAGCAGCAAATTACTCAGATCCACAAATCCCCCTCAATTCCCCTCCGAATTGAGAAGACAATTCCTCTCCCCCAATTGCTCCTACAGTCCTGCCAACCTAGCAGTTCAAAAGCATGCCAGTGCAAGTAGATAAATAGGATAAATATGGCGGGAAGGTAAACAGCGTTTCCATGCACTCTGGCTTCTGTTACAGTGTCCCCTTGCACCAGAAGCAGTTTAGTCATGCTTCTCACATAACCCAGAAAACTGTCTTCGGACAAATGCTGGCTCGCTCGGCAACTTCATTTCCGCGAAAAAAGAAACCAACACACCCAAAGACTGGATAATCACACTGGCTTGCACTGCAGGGCAGGGGGGGCAGATATATTACTGTCTCAGCAACTCCTCCTACTATCAATGTTAGTGCAGCAACACTGAGCTACTTTGCAGAGATGATGTAGCACAATCTTTCTCAAGCCCAATACCACAACGCCCTCCTAGAACATAAATATAGCAGTGATGGTTTTACAATGGTACCTCGGTTTTCGAACAGCTTAGTTCACGAACAACTTGGAACCTGAACGCTGCAAAACCGGCAGTAGGTGTTCGAGATTTCGAACTTTTTGGGGGAAGTCGAAGGTGTTCTGCTTTGAGTCTGCCTGTGTTTCCTGTTGCACTGCTTTTTGTGTCCCTCTGTTTTTCCTGTTGCGCTGCACATTTGTATCCCCGTGTATTTCTTGTTGCGCTGCTCATTTGCATCCCCGTGTGTTTCATTTTTTTCTTCCAGAGGAACATAGGAAGCTGCCTTATACTGTCAGACCATAGGGCCACCTACTTCAGTATTGTCTTTTTTAAAATAATAATAAACATTTTTATTAAATTTCCAATTTAAATATCTAATCCATTTTCAAATTATACAAATTTTGCAAATATAAATTAAACAATTAATCCAAATCTTCTGCCAAATTATACAAATTTAATCTGACTTCCCATGCTTCAGACTCAGAAGGCCTAGTCATCTTATAGTCACTGCATTTCTATTCAATATAATCCAGATCATATCCAATAATCTATTATTATCCTTCTATCTTCTTTCAAGTCACTGAGTTATTCCAGCAAGCAAGTTTAACCAAACAGTATATGATTCTGTGTGAATTAATGCCTATGATTCCCTTCTGTAAGTTAGCATTGTCTCTTCGCATGCTGGTATCTAGCTAACCAACAAGTCTAACCACATGGCTAAGTAGGACACCACCACCAACGACACATGCTAAGTGGGACACAGCTGAGCTTAAGTAGGTTATTGCCAGCTACATTGACACTGCCATGTAGAATAGTAATCATGTAACACCACCTGGTGGAGCAAAAGGAAGCAACGCAGCTTGAAACAAATAAGGCAACCAGATGGGTGTAGACCATTCTGATAGGCTAGAAAGAGATTAGAGAAACCATCCTGATAGGCCAAAGGAGATTGCAAGAGGCTGGGCTTTGCTATGTGAAAAAGGTATAAAACACCCCAGGCAGCACTTCTGGGGTTTGCAGATAGAGAACTTTCCCTGCTGCACGTATTGCTTTGTCTGACAAATCAATACTGTAAATACTTTTTTGAAACTTTGAAACTTAGCTGCCTGAAGTTTTCTTCTGGTCATTGTCTGGAAGCCTGGTGATCAGCACTACAGAACCTTTTGCATGCAGAGCTGGTTCTCTGCCACTGAGCTACTGTGGCTGCATTGGCCCCACTCTACTTTAGCCCCTCCATGACAGCAGGTTCTTGACAACACTGTGGAGAGCACTGCATCCAATAATTAGTCCAGAAGGTGCTGATCTTCAGGCATACAGCAGTGACTTACAGTGTTGCTAAGGAGGAAAGAAGAAAGTAACTAGGGTGATTGCATTTCAAAAAAAGAAAGAAAGTCACAAGAAACACATTTATCAGAGGAACACGTTCCCAAATATTTGCTGATCCCAAATTAGAACCCATTGCCATGACAACCTCTAGCCGAGAACCATCATCCCTTCATTTTCCAATAAGGAACAAGCAATCTGTTGAATTTGGTTTTAAAGTATATCAGTTTCTGTTTAATTTGGGAAACAGAAGCCCATAACCCAAGACAGGTTGTATTGTTTACATGGAACTGTAAAAGCAGATGGGACCACAACCCACACTGCAGTTGTGCAAAATTATGTGCTACGGCTCATTTAGAGAACCAGAGAAGTAGATCTGCGAGTTTGTCTACATAGAAATCCAACCACAAGGGGCCATTCTAAATGTCCCTTTTTTTATCAAGCATTCATCATGAGCATTTCTCATATTATCGGGTGCTTATCACATGTACAATTCCATTTGCATCTATAAATGTTTTGGGGTGGTCATACTGCTTTGTTTACAGCAGGTGTATGTCCTGCTAAAACCCTGTAAGTTCTCACACCACAAATGTTCTGAGTTAGTTGTTGTCCTGCTCTAGTTGCAAGAGTGCATGGATTACCCCCTCCCCTCAGCAAAGGTGTGCATGTAGCATGTGTGCACATACCCTATTGGTACCCAATTGGCATAATCGAATCAAGATATTAGAAGAAGCAGCAAACACAAAAGGGAATACCTACCAGTATGATTGGGAAAGAGCAAAACTGCTCCTTGTAGTCAAATGCAATTACATTCAGGTATGGACTACTCTGATCTTATTGGAGTGGCAAGGGAGTGAATTAGCAGATAAATAATGCTCAGACAGGGACAAATCTGTTGTCTAACCTTCTTGCAAATGAACCAGAATGAATGCTCTGTAAATAGATGACATGGTCCAACTTCCTTGCAAACTTTGCACAGAGAGATCAGGATGAATGCTCCAGTTTGAATGTTCTGAAAGCAACCTGCTTTCTTGGTTTTGTTGTTGGCTCAGTTTTCCTATTTGGCTTTGAAGAATCTTGTTCTTTCCATGTCTCCACTGTCCAATGCTCTGCATGTGGCTGATTTTAGATGTAAAATGACTAATTATTTTGTTGTGTAAATGCTCGATATGGTTAAGCTGTTCCTTTTGCTGTAACCTGAATATTTATTGCTACCATAATAGCCTCAGCTGTCTCTTGTTTTCAGACTTATTAGTAAGTTCTCTTGTCCTCTGTTACTGAGCTTTGATAAGGGGCAAACAGCACTTTAAACAACAGCCACATGTTGCCTCTGGATGCTGATTGCAGAGAATCACAAGTGGGGGGATAGCACTGTTACACTAATGTCCTGCTTGCAGGCTTCCCATTGGGATCTGCCTAGCCGCTGTGAAAACTAAATAGGCCCTGCCCTCAACACTACTGGAGCTGTCCCAAGTCCATAGGTACCAGCTCCTAGGGGCCGAGGTCCCTTGGCCCCCTCCCCCAATAAAATATTTGATGCCCCCCAGGTTGATGGGAATTGCCATTCAAATGATGTGTTCATGCCACATATTGTGATTATGTGCAATGGGGCTTACTTGCCCCCCTATTTTATTCAAGTTGGCACCCTTGCGCAGGCTTGTCTCTTTCCATTTAAGTTGCTGTTGTTGTTGTTCTTACCAGCTCTGCCTACCCCCAGACCACAGACCACTGGAGCCAACTCCAGGGGGCTATGGGTGCTTCAGCACCTGCAATAATATATTTGTGGGGGCTGCCCACCCCCAGAGTCAATGGGCAAAGTTGAAGCCCTCCATTGTGGGCACCTACAATATTTGATGCAAGATGGCACCTATGCCACAGACCCTCCTTCTACATCATGAGTAGGCAAACTAAGGCCCATGGGCCAGATCAGGCCCAATTGCCTTCTGGATCTGGCCCATGGAAGGTCCGGGAATCGCTGCTTGGGTCTCCAGCGCGCGCATTCTTTCCCTCTCCCTCTCTCCCCCTCACACAGTGGTGGTGCCTCTGCCTCCTCCCTCCCTCCTCCTGGCTTCTCCCCACCCTGCCTAGAGGAGGAATGGGCGGGCTTTGTTGGTGCCAGTAACAGCAGCGCTCGAGTGGCTGCCATTTTCAGCAGCCCCTCTCCGGAGCCCTTTCGTGTGCTACTCATTGTCCCACCGCTGCCGCCAGCCTCTGCCACTTGGGGCTCGTGGTTCTCTTGCATCACCCCCCCAATATAGGCCAGCCCCCCACAAGGTCTGAGGGACAGTGGACCGGCCCTCTGGTGAAAAGGTTTACTGCCCCCTGTAATCTACACCTTATCCAAACCCCCACCCATCACAACTCTTTCAAGCCCCCCACCCTGCAATTGGAAATGTACTTGTGATCACGTATAAGCACCCTGATAATATGAAAAACCCACAGACAGGGGCGTAGGAAGATAGGGGCGGTGGGGGCGGAGCGCCCCGAGCGACACGATACCAGGGGCGCCATCGCTGCTACCCGCCCCACCCCCAAAATGTGCGCCCCGCCCTGCGCATGGCATGCCCCACCCCAAAGCGGGTGCCACATCACTGTGCACAGCGTGCCCCATCCCCAGAATGTGTGCCACATCACTGGGGGCAGCGTGCCTGCTCTCCACCACTGCCCACAGATGTGTTTACCAGAATGGGGTGAGGTGGTCATAGCTGCCAAGTTTTCCCTTTTCTCGTGAGGAAGCCTATTCAGCATAAGGGAAAATCCCTTAAAAAAAGGGATAACTTGGCAGCTATGCAGGTGGTGGCGAGGTTGGGAGAGCTCTGGATATGCAGTGTTGACATCTTGCAAGTGAACTGTGGGGCTGCTGCCACCAACTTGCCACTCCTTCAGCCTCATTGTCCTTGTGAGCATCAGCACTCCCACCACCAGTAGGAAGGCACCACTTCCATAGCTGAATCAAATACTGGAAAGAAAGGGCTAGCTGGAGTTTCATAGTCTGCAGTCTATCTTGTTTTCTATTTACTGCACTGACTTCATGTATGGCTTCTTTCAGGATCAGGCAAACAAACAACACCAGCCATGGTAAGTTTCAGAGTCTCCTGGGAGCCTTGCTGGGTTGTCTTCCTCAGTAAGAAAAAAGAAGAAGCTGTAATGACTATAGGAGAAGCAAAGTCATGTTCTATGGAGCGTGGAAGGAAGCAATTCTGGGGAACACCAGTAGAGAAACCTAGGGTGCTTCCAGACTGTTTGGATGACTTTAAAAGAGGATTGGAGAAATTCATGGCTATCAATGGCTATTAAACCTGATGGCTGTGTTCTGCCTCCATTATTGGAGACAGCGTGCTTCTGAGTAGCAGTTGCTGGAAACTACAGGAGGGGGAAAGTGTTGTTGAGCTCAGGTCCTGCCTTCTACAGGCATCTTAGTTGACCTGTGTTAGTACAGGATGCTGAGGTAGGTGGGATCCAGCAGGATCATCTTCTTGGATGGGAATCAACTGCGTACTGGGAAATTTAGATGGCACAATGAATGATACATGACTTTTCATGTTAAGGAAAATGCCCTGGAAAATGTGAGATAACGCTTGTTGAAACATCATCCAACTTCCCTGCAAACAAATAAGAATGACCCCCCCCCAAAATACTTCTAAGAAATGCAGTCTCAGATGCAGACCTAGGGATTGTCATAAATTCATTGACAATTCAGTAGAGGTCTGCATTGCTAAGAAGTGGGTAAAGAACAATGCCCCAGCATTATTAGACTGGTTTAATGAAATTTGGTCTCTTGTAACACTGATTAAACTGATTAACAAATTATAGGAGAACTGAGGAAAGTGAAGCTAATTGATTTATGGTTAAAATGGTCTTCACTTACCATGTTTTGAAACAGCACATCCATCAGTCTTTGTTCTGCTGTTAAAAAAAAAGTGTAACCAACAAATGTTATGAAGCATGTGTCGATCCATTTTTCATTGTGAAATATAAATAAATAAAGGAATGCCGCACAAATAGCCAGCACCATATAATCTACCTGCAAATAAATCAGTATGAATGTTCAATAAATAGGTCATCTGGAAGCTCTTCACCTAGTAGCCATTTCTGAGAGCACTTGTCATAGGAATTGCTCAGCGTTTGGCCAAGTTTATCTGTTCCACATTTGAGTCTCCCATGGCATTGTTTTATGAAGTTTGCAGCAGCACATATCATACCCCCTTACCACCTTCCCCACTTCCTGCAGCAATCCACTCCCTGCTCCCTGCTTACCAGCTGCCCAGCTGGCTTTGCTTTCCACTTTGCTAGCTCCTCCACACAGATCTGTCACAATTTGCTCGGCTGTTGAACCAGGCCTGGCCTGTCAGGCTCCCAGCTGTCCTGTTTTTTTTTATTTAAGTGAGCATTATAGCATCATAAGACAACCAACCCCACTATGAAAGGACTTTCTCTTTATATAGAAAGAGGTCTCTTCCTCCAGCTGAATTTTATTGCTCTGCCAAATAGATGTGTCATGGCTCCTGAGCACTCTGAGAGCAAAGAATATTTGGTGATTTCAGCTGATGCTGTATATCTGCTGGCTTATTTTATTTATTCAGGTAAAAAGATTTGTGCACTGCCCTTCAGCAGGGCTTCCAAGGCGGTTTAAGAAAAAAGAGAAAGCACCCAGATAAGATATTGCAGCATGGAAAGAGAAAGAGAGAAACAGATGCATTTAAATACATTTAAAGACCTGGCACCAAAATGTTGGCCGTGTCATTGCCAGACAGATGTACCTGGGGAGGAAATTTCACTGTGGTCTAAAGCACAGAGCCTAGGGCTTGCTGATCAGAAGGTCGGCGGTTCAAATCCCTGTGACGGAGTGAGCTCCCATTGCTCGGTCCCAGCTCCTGCCAACCTAGAAGTTCGAAAGCACCTCAAAGTGCAAGTAGATAAATAGGTACCACTCCAGCGGGAAGGTAAATTGCGTTCCCATGCACTGCTCTGGTTTTGCCAGAAGCAGCTTAGTCACGTTGGCCACATGACCCGGAAGCTGTACGCCGGCTCCCTCGGCCAGTAAAGCGAGATGAGCACGCAACCCCAGAGTCGTTCACGACTGGTCTTAACAGTCAGGGGTCACTTTACCTTTATCAGCATTACCTTGGGTGGCAGGTTCAACTGTGGGAAAGCCCCCATAGATGACCTCAGTGTACACAAAGCTTGGTTTGGAAGAGGTCATTTCTTACCAGAAGCAAATGTGTAGGTATAGCAATGGATGGGACAGTTATCAATTGCTGGAGACCACAGGTTGGGAGAATGCTGCTGAGCTCAGGACCTGTTTGCTGACTTCTCATTAGTACTTCTGGTTGGCCACTGTGAGAACACAATTTGAGAACACAATGTGAGAACACAGAGCTCTTATGTTAAGTTCTAGTTACTCAAAACCTAGCCCAGAGCTAGGAAAGACCAAACCTCTCTGTTCCTTTTACCTGAATTTGCACTGCCTCGGTCCAGTTTGCTCCCCAAAGTGTTATCAGGACCATTAAGTGTTATCAGGACCATTAAGGCGAACTAGGCAGTTGCCTAGGATGCCAAAATGGAGGGGGCTCTGGCCAGCCTGCCCTCCACCCCCTGCCATCCGCCCGCCCGCCGTGCCCAGAAGGGAGAGCGAGGGCTCCGGCAGCGCCTTTCCTCTCTGCCAGCATGGCAAGCAAGAGCGCGACAACGCCACCGCCGGGGTTGCAGGTAGGCAGGAGAGCGCCTGCCGCGGCACCCGGAAGCTCTGGTCTGCAACAGGTGCTCGTGGAGGCTGGGAGTGCCAAGCCCCACCACCCGTGCCACCCCACCTGGGGCTGGGGAAGGGACCTGGCACGCAGGGCTGCCTTTGCACCTCTCTGCCTCTGGGGCTGCCTACCTCCTGCGCTGGCCGCCCCTTGGGGTGACGGCAGGAGAGCGAGTGGGGGATGAGGGGCATGGTGCTGGAGCGGCGCGGGACTCTGTGTGCCCTTCCAGCGCTCTGGTTGTAGACCCTCGCGCCTGTCCACGGCCGGCCGCCCCGGTCCCGCTGCCTCGGGACTCCCTGCACGGGATGGGAGGCAAGGGGGGGCTCGTGGCACGCCCGGGAGCAGCAGAGGTGGCAGCGGCAGTGCTGCCACCATGCCCGCCCACGGGGGGCATGTAGAGGAGGGTTGGGGAGGGGGCGTGCACCAATCGAGGCGGGGGTGGTGGCGTCGAAGCTGTGGGGCTTGGTGGCTGGTTGTGCCCCACCGGCCATGTGGCGGTGTGCAGGGAGGGAGGAGGCCGCGAGCTGGGGTGCCCCTGGGGGCCCGGCGCCTTGTGTTTAAAAAATGATTGGCAGGGGGGGCGCCAGAAGGTGATTTCGCCTAGGGTGCAAAAAACCCTAGCACTGGCCCTGATCAGGACTTATCTCTCTGGACTCCATTTGTGATATTCCAATGACTTATGCCTCTGAGGACAACATGATGAAAAGCAAAGGTTGGCCACTGTGAGAACACAATTTGAGAACACAATGTGAGAACACAGAGCTTAGATGCACCACCTACTTGTCTGGTAGTACAAAGTATCTATTTCTGTTCAGCTAAAACCCACAGACCAGTTTGAAAATGGCATAACCATGGCTTAATTGAGGAAAAGAGCACCACTGTACTGACTAGCACCTCTTGGGTAAACAGTGGTGGGCTTTGTGCAAATGTAACCAAACATGTGAAAAATGAATCTGAAATCCCTGAAGATTTCCTTTGGGTTACAAGTTTGTTGATGAACAGATTTCAGCCCAAATTAAAGCAGACATGTATTTGCTGAAGCACGTTGATGTCTGCTGTATAAAAACAGATAGAATCCCACAACCCTTCTGTAGTGCAAGAGGGATTCTGGAAAAGCTTAACTTTGTGTCCTTGTTCTGTTCAGCTTGGGGAGAGAAGTCAAGGTTTGGTAATTGGGAAGGTGCCTGGCACTCCTTTAAGATAAGCTTTTCTCCTCTTCCCTTAATTGCCTTGGATCTGGGAAGGTAGGGAGTGACCCAAACTCCTCGGATGGTTGTTAATTAGCCGTGGCCCAGTTGCAGTGAATAGTTGACAAGTGATTTATGGTTTTGGTCTTTAATCATTGGTCCCCTGGCAGGGTTAAGGGAATTCTGATTGGATAATTGCAGGAGTCCCATGAGGGGGGGGGATTAGTATAACTCAGGCATCCCCAAACTGCGGCCCTCCAGATGTTTTGGCCTACAACTCCCATGATCCCTAGCTAACAGGACCAGTGGTCAGGGATGATGGGAATTGTAGTCCAAAACATCTGGAGGGCCGAAATTTGGGGATGCCTGGTATAACTAGTTGGCGCCTCAGATGCTGATTAGAGTCTGGTGGGGGCCAGAGGAACATTTTACTGTCGTTGGGAAATCCAGTGGTGGCCTGCCAAGGACTCAGTTCTGTCTTGCAGGAGAGCAAGGATTTGCGAGGGAGTGCTTGATTTATCTGGAGTTAAATTCCTTCTGTTGTGAGTATTAGTTTAGTTATATTAAACAACATTTTTATTTTTTTGTTTGTGACTGTTTAAAGAATCGTGCACCCCTTTTAAGTGGTATTTTTATCCAATAAAATTTTTGTTCATATTCCTGTGTGGTTAATTGCTCTTGAAAAGTGAAGCTGAATTCAGTGTCTAACCCAGGCATCCCCAAACTTCGGCCCTCCAGATGTTTTGGACTACAATTCCCATCATCCCTGACCACTGGTCCTGTTAGCTAGGGATCATGGGAGTTGTAGGCCAAAACATCTGGAGGGCCGCAGTTTGGGGATGCCTGGTCTAACCAATTCGGTCCCTACAAGGAAAATTTTGGGTGATAAAGCATGTAAGAGTGAGCCTTTAGTGTGTAACTTGAGTAAGGGTAGAAGTTAATCTCCCAACACTTCTACTGGGTTATATGCATAGCTGCCAAGTTATCCCTTTTTAAAAGGGATTTTCCCTTATGCTGAATAGGCTTCCTCGTGAGAAAAGGGAAAACTTGGCAGCTCTGGTTATATGGAGTGGGAGTGGTGGCAGCTTCCTTGGGTTTCTGTTTGCGAAAAGATAATAGGTCCCTCTGGATTCTCTAAGTCTGCTGGAAGTGGAGGAAGTGGGTGATTACAGAGGGCCTCTTATCACTACACCTTCAATTCTGCACTTGCGCAGAGACTGCAAGGTTCCTTTCTCATGAAATGCTGCCTCCTTATTTTGCCATCCATCCATGGTCAAGGCTAGAAGGCAAGCTATTTTAAAAAGTGATGGATTTTTTTAAAAGAGCAATTTGCCGATTAATTAATTTGCTGCGTTAAAATACTGGCCATCAACCAACTCCTCTGATCAGTTTGTCATTTAAGATACAAAATGCAATAATTCTAAAACAATAAAAATGAACTGTAAGTAATATAAATCAACACACACACACCAAAAGGCATACAAAACCGACAACTAAAAACCAGCATAAAATCAACTTAAAACCAGCAACTTAAAATTGGTGCAAGCATTTAAAAGGTGCAAAATTAGATGCCTTTGGTAAATTAGAATGCCTGTTCTGATTTCTAATGTGAGTTTCGAGTGCAAATCTATGTCTTGAACAAGTGCCCGGCTGGGTATGGGCTTACAAATTGAAGGGAATCCTGATAAGACAGGTGCTACCGTATGTATGACCAGTTCCCAGGTTCAGGAGCAGGTAGAACAGGCTGTTCTGCATGAGGTTGCATCCCACTTGAAGGAGCACATGTGAAGTTTGGGAAATTTCCTATAAGTATCTCAGCTCAGGTGGCGTAACTATGAGTAACTAGGTCAGGTTTTGGCTGTTACACCAGCTACAGCCTTTTCTGGGTAAGTATGGCTATGGCCACCCCAGTTCTGATAACTTCCCAGTTTGACTACTGTAATGTGCTTCGTGTGGAACTTCCCTTGAAGATGGTCCAGAAGTTGCAACTAGTGCAAAGTGTGGTGGCTGGAGTGTTTGTGGGAGCAGCAGCATATCGCTCTCATTTTAAAGCATCTACTTGGGTTGCCCATTGTCTTCCAAGCTGATCATGCCTCTGCACGTATTCATACCATGACAAGGAGCATAGTCCAGTGGTGGAGCACCTGCTTTCCATGTAGAAGGTCCCAGGTTCAATCCCTGGCAACTCCAGGTAGGGCTGGCAGAGATTCCTGCCTGAAATCCTTTGGAACAGCCACCAGACCCTTAGACAACACTGAGCAAGATGGACCAATGGTCTGATTCAGTATAAGGCAGCTTCCCATGTTCCTAAGTTGACTTTATTTAGCCAAATTGTAGTTGCTTCTCCTTCTTCTTGCCCACTATATTTTGCCCCTCCCACCCCACCTATAGATATCTGGGGCTTCAGGCCTCTGTCACAAACATGGGCCTCAAATCCTGGTTTGAAAACAACTGCCTCACCCACTGGTTTATCCCCTTCAAAGTGTCACTCCTGACACTGCTTTGGAGAATGTGGCTGAAGAACCTGACCAGCTTTGGTAACATCTAATCATGGCCTCAGGCAGCTAGAGCATCAACATGGAGGAAATTATAAAAATGTTAGCTAATGTTCCATGTCTATAGTCAGGGTTTCTATTTATTTATTTATTTATTTATTTATTTATTTATTTATTTATTTATTGGAAGGATTCCACTGCCTCATCAATTCAGTGACTGGGGGGGGGGACTTTTATAATGCAACAGGCTGTGGGCAAATCCCTGATATGAACCTCACTTATCTTTCTAAAGCTTCTGACATTATATAGGCCATTTGAAGCTCATAATAGAATTTAGGGTTCCTGTTGTTGGGAGTTTTTGCTGACTGGAAACCATTTCATCTCATTCAGGCCACCAAGTCATTCCGTGGATCTCCTCTGTTGCTGCTTTCCTTAGGGACCCCCTGCTGGTTCTGTAAATGAGTGTTTTCCACATATTCCGATATCTGTTCAAATGCAGACATCATTGTTAACTATAGTTCCTTTGTCACAGCAAAGTCACAGCTCGTCTGTCTTAAAGCTCCGTTTTTGCAAGTTTAGACAGAGCTGTCAGTCACACCCCAAACTGGGTACTCATGCAGAACGCACCATTTATGATGGAAGAAACCATTCATCTGTCAAGCTCATTATGTTGCTTTCTTTCTTTGATACACAGAGTTATGGACATTTATCTTTTCCTGGACAGATTTACTAAAATTACAGCATTTTTACCGCACACTGTAGCTAAAAAGTCAGAGTAAGACAGTGTGAGTGCAACCCTGTTTGTTCTTCTTGATCTCTCAATGACATGTGACACTGCTAGCTACAGTGTCCTTGTAGAATGAGTGAGGGGTGTATTACAGTGCTTCCATTCCTACCTGTAGGGCTGACCCCAGAAAATAAAGCTAGGAGATTGTTGCTCGGCACCATGACTTTAGAGCTGTGGGTTCCTGCAGGGATCCATTTTTTCTCCTATGTTACTTAACATCTACAAACCCATTCGGATCTGCCTGCTGATGACACACATTTGGTCTGAATCAGGAGAGACTGTGAAGGTGTTGGGCTGGTGTATGCAGACAGTGAAGTGGTTGGATAGGGGCTAATAAGCTAGGCTGAATCTGCCTAAGACAGGGGTCAGCAACCTTTTTCAGCCGTGGGCTGGTGCACCATCACTCAGACCATGTGGTGGGCTGGACTATTTTGTGTGTGTGTGAGTGTGTGTGTAATGCAACGAATTCCTTTGCCCTACAAATAACCCAGAGATGCATTTTAAATAAAAGGACACATTCTACTCATGTAAAAACACACTGATTCACAGACCATCTGTGGGCCGGATTGAGAAGGCGATTGGTCTGCATCCAGCCCACGGGCCTTAGGTTGCCTACCCCTGGCCTAAGACAGGTCTTGCAGATGGGTGGTTCCTATGATCAGGAATCATGTGCATGACCTGTCATGGAAAGGGCTCCACTCCCCCATGAAGGGATAGATAATAGATTCATCATCTAAATTCATCATCTCCTGTATTCCAAATTGTCACTGGAGTCTCAAGTGGCTTCTGTGGCTAGGAGTGCTTATTACCAAGCTCAGACTGATTATCTAGCTAGGAGCTAGGTCCACACTCTTCGGAGGGGTTGCAGCAAATTCACCAATTTATGTACAGTGGTACCTCGGATTACAAACGCTTCAGGTTACAAATGCTTCAGGTTACAAACTCCGCTAACCCAGAAATAGTACCTCAGGTTAAGAACTTTGCTAAAGGGTGAGAACAGAAATCATGGTCTGACAGCGCAGCAGCAGTGGGAGGCCCCATTAGCTAAAGTGGTGCCTCAGGTTAAGAACAGTTTCAGGTTAAGGATGGACCTCTGGAATGAATTAAGTTCGTAACCAGAGGTACCACTGTACTCCCCCCACAACCTGAGACTGAGCCTGTGTGGAAACTTCTGCTCATCCCTTTTCCATTCCCTCCTGGTTCTGGGAAGCAGTGGTGCAGGAGAGGGTGGGGAAGCACCTGGACCTCCTTCAATTGCCTGACCTGCCTCTTCCTCCCTCTACTTCTGACTCATTCTGTGCTCCACCCACCAGCTCTGAAGCTTCCTTTGCCTCCTTGGCTTCTGGCTAGTACAGGTCTCCACAAACTGCTGCCCATTCTCCCAAGTCAGCCCCCCCCCCCCGTGCCCACTCATCAGTGGTCACTGACACATGTATTTGGCCCTTGGGCCTCAGGTTCCTGGTTCTTGACTTACATCATTTGATAAGCAGGGCCCAATGCACATCCAAACAGGCTGATCTTTGGCCAATGAATAGTGACATCCTTTTGCTAATATTGTAAGCATAGAGCATTTGCAGCACAAGAGGTTTTTCTTTTGTGTGATAAAGGAGCACACATGGAAACACATCAATAGAGCAGGGCTTTAAAATTGGATAAACATGCATGTGTTTGGAATCTGGAGAAACTTGTGTTTTTAGAAATCTTTCTTTCTTCTTTCTTTCTTTCTCTCAGCTGCATTGACTCATTTTATGGGAAAACGTGGTCTCATCATGCTCGTAACCCGACAGCAAGATATCGTTCAGATGCATTTTGCTGCTTTATTTCACCATTTTGATGCAGCTTTTTCTTTTCATTGGTCAGGTCATAGTGACCTTGAGAAAGTTATTTATGAAGCTCAGAAGAAAAGAGGGGGTGGGGGTGGGGACTTAGATTAATTTCTGCAGCCTGGTCAGGGCCTCACATTGTACATCAAGGAGGGGAAACTTCAGGACAGGGATTCAAATGCCTCTCTATCTGGCCCTTTTGTTTCCTGATTTAAATCTAAATAAATAGCAGATCCAAAGAGGCAGTTTTCATTGGGACCCTGGTAGGGACAGCATGAGAGAGCGAGAGCTGAACTGAACTCCTCTATCCATATTTCCAATTATTAAAAGAATTTGCAAACCACCCTTCATTTCGAGGAGAAATACTAAGGCAGTTCCGAGTCCATTCCAAGGCTGCTTTGGCTTTCATTCAGCTGCTGCTTATATAAGAACAAACAGAATCAAAATCTGCATATCCAGCGGCATCTGAAAAAGAGTTTCCCCGCGCTCTGCATCAAGTGAGCTTTGTGGGAGCTCTGCGGTCAAAGCAGCTGCCAAAGGTGGTAAGGGGGCAATGTGAAGGCTACATGAACCCCGGAAAGGTCTAGGGGGTGACCCAAGACCGAAAAGTTCCTGCGGCATCGGAAAGGATTCTCCAGAGCTCATGTCGTAAGAGAGGTGAGAGGACGGAGAACGCCAGACACCAAGATGAGAGAAACCCCTGGCAGTAAGCCTTAAGACCCGAAAGAGCTAAATGAGGGTAATTTCCAATGTTTTAATCCCTAAATACATGATATAAGTCCACTAAAGACTGACTAAGAGGGTAAAAGGGAATATATCTGGACTGCTCAATCTGGGAAGACCAAACGCTGACAGCGGCGTTCTGAAAAAGAGTATGTTCAAATCCCAAAGGACAGGGCACAGAGTATTGACCATGGGAGAATTTTAATAGGAAAAACCTGACGGGAATCCTGCTCATTATATGTAAAGTATCACAAGATTCCCTTTGTAAAAAAAATAACCCGAAGCCTTCCTATTGAGTATAATAGGTATGGACATTCCCAAAAACCTGAGGAAGGTCTTTATGTATGCAAAAGTGGCAGCAAGAATATCAATAGCAAAAAAAATGGAAAGGAGAACCAACTCTGATCAAATTGGATTGGCAGGCGAAACTATTGGAATATACTGGCAAGAATGACAGGAAGAATTAGAGACAATATAGAACAATTGTTTGTTAGAGAGTGGGACATGTACAGAAAATATCTTGAAGAGCACTGTAAAAATGTGAATTCTTATGGTAGACATAGACTGACCCCTGTATAAACATAGAAAATCTTATAAAAATAAACATTGGGAAGAAGTTTGGAGTGATAATGAAAAGTGTGCTACTCAAAAGAAAATTAGGACCCTCTGATGGGGTGAGAGGAAGTCATAATAGAAGTTGTGTTGCAAGAAATCAATTTGTCATTTGTAAATTGTAATACTCTTCAGTTTATATTTTGTTTTTTGTTGACTGTAACTTTCTCTTTTTTACAGGTAGGTAGCCGTGTTGGTCTGAGTCGAAGCAAAATAAAAAAAATTCCTTCAGTAGCACCTTAAAGACCAACTAAGTTTTTATTTTGGTATGAGCTTTTGTGTGCATGCACACTTTGTGTATCTGAAGAAGTGTGTATGCACATGAAAGCTCATACCAAAATAAAAACTTAGTTGGTCTTTAAGGTGCTACTGAAGGAAAAAAAATTATTTTCTTTTTTAAAAATAGATAAATAAATAAATAAAGATTTCTGAGCTCCATGCTTCCAGTGTTTCGCCAGGTCCCTCACAAACTTGCTTAGTTCGTACAAGCCTTGTAGATAATTAGTCCATGGGTGTCATTCTCCATTATGAATGTTCCAAAGAGATCAATCCATCATGTCTCTTTCCAACCATGCCTCCATTTATTTTTAAAGGATTACACTAAACTATTTCTTAGAAGTAAGGCTTCTTTTATCTCTCCCCTGCCAATGGTGTCATTTTCGGGTGATCCCATTCCGCAAAGACAATTGCTGGCCAGCAGCAAGGTTGCATTGAACATCTAGTCAGGGTGGCCCTGCCTCCCTTACAACTACATTCTGGGTGAAATATACCTTGTCAGCAGCTGAGATTAATGACACCATTGTTGTTTCTCTTCCCACTGTATCTAAGAAGCTCTTGTGGCTCAAATAATTTAGCAAAGAACTTCTCATTCTCAAGGTCAGTTTTCCTTTTTCCTAAAGTGGATTGTGTGACACTTGTATTCTCAAGCTGGAATTCAAAAGCATTTGCCAGGTGGTTTTGCGGTCTAATGTCAGCACCCAGCTATTCTGTCAGCTGTTTCTGTTGGGAGTAAACCCACAACGCTTGCTGTAACATACCTGAACAGGGAGGGAGTAGAAAGGCAGCCACTTCTTCTTCCACTTTTTTCTCAATGTATATTGTGTCCCCCCCCCCCAAGCCTTAACTGCTGGACCTTCACAATGACTATGTGAGCTTGAACTCAGAATGGCTTTGTTTGCTAGGAGAAATAAACCTTAAGTTACATAATTTTCCCTACTTTGGCCACCTTATGAGAAGAGAAGATTCCCTGGAAAAGACCCTGATGTTGGGAAAGATTGAGGGCACAAGGAGAAGGGGACGACAGAGGACGAGATGGTTGGACAGTGTTCTCGAAGCTACGAACATGAGTCTGAGCAAACTGCGGAGGCAGTGGAAGACAGGAGTGCCTGGCGTGCTATGGTCCATGGGGTCACGAAAAGTTGGAAACGACTAAACGACTAAACAACAACAACATAATTTCCCCCAACCACCCGTCCTACCAGGCTAAATATTTTTGCACCTTGCTTCTATATGTATCATTGCATGCAATCTCAGTCTTCAAGCAGTGCAGGATTCCAGGGGTTCCAAGCACTTACCAAGGGTTCGGGTTTCCTTTCAGCATTGGGGCACAGAGGACACAGTGGTGTCTTTATGATATTTGGTTTATTTACATATATATGCAACCTGAGTTGCTGATGGAGGGGGATTCACAGCAAGAACATGGAGAATGGGTCTTGATTCTCCCATAGCCACAGCCTTGGATTCCAGCAGAAATCAGCCATTGCTCTCTGACCTTCTGGTTGCTGCTTTTCCTCCAGCTTCTCTCTCAGGTAACAAATTCTGCCCTCATCACCAGCTTCCTCTGCCCCCTCAAATTTTTTTGGAGGGGTAATCTGAGACTCTGGGATACGGGTGCTGCTGCGGGTTAAACCACAGAGCTTGCAGATCAGAAGGTCGACGGTTCAAATCCCCGCGATGGGGTGAGCTCCTGTTGCTCGGTTCCAGTTCCTGCCAACCTAGCAGTTCAAAAGCATGTCAAAGTGCAAGTAGATAAAAAGGTACCGCTACAGCAGGAAGGTAAACGGTGTTTCCGTGCGCTGCTTTGGATCGCCAGAAGCGGCTCTGTCATGCTGGCCACATGACCCGGAAGCTGTATGCCGGCTCCCTTGGCCAATAATGCGAGATGAGCACCGCAACCCCAGAGTCGGTCACGACTGGACCTAATGGTCAGGGGTCCCTTTACCTTTACCTTTATACATACACCTTCATACACCTAAGAAAGAGCACAACCTAACAATTGTTTGGCGTCACTTTAAGTTCCCTCTTGATGTATTTTGCATGTGCACAATTCCTTTCTAATCCTGAAGGCATCCTTTGTCTTATGAGAAAGGGATGGCATCCTAGCTTATGGGATTTCATAGCAGTTTGATTTAATTTGCTAACACAAAGGCAAATATTTATAAAAGTCTTCAATTCCTCAGCCATCTGGGAGGGGTGGTGGTGGATGCCATTCTTTGAAACTTTCTGGGACAGGCAAAAAAACAAATCTCATTCCCTCAGCAATCAAATTGTCACCTCCTGGTTGTTACCAGCCTACCCCACCCTCCAGTCCTTTTATAAAATGCTAAGCTGACCTTTGTCAAACTGTAGAGTCACAGTGTTGGATTTCTGTGTTCAAAGACTAGTGAGCCTATTTTTCTCCACCTTAAACTTCCCCAGGCTACAAGAAAAGGGCCTCCTTTTTGCATTGCAATTCTTTCCCCTCTTTCCCTCAGATTTTCTTCACCTTCCAAGTGAGCTAATAATCTGCTGCAATGCTGCTAACGCTGAATGATTATTTCATATCACGACGAACATGTTTTCAGAAGCCAAAAGGTCATGTAGTATCAAATTTTAAATTAAGAAATTAAAGGTATTTAAATTATGTGGAAGGAGGCTTCGATTAGCAGCTATTGACATTCAGCATGGCATTTTATTTAAAATATAAAAGCACATGAACAAAACATTAATGTGCTACATTTGCTTCTGATTCTCTTTCTATCTCCCTCCATAGATAAACAGATAGATTTAAAATTGACCAAGAATTTGTGTTATGACGAGTTCTCCTTCTCTCTAGACCGCTGTTATTTAATTTTAATTAACAAAATGGAGCAGATTCTCCAGCTGTCCCTAGGCAATTTTCCTGGTTTTTTTTTTTGTCTCAGTCATTGGTAAGCCATTGTTTTCTGACTTTTGTCCGCATGTTGCTCATTTTTCGATGTCTTGATTTACTTTTAATATGAGCTTCCAGAGGTGTTATTTTTCAGAGTTCAGGCATGGGCATACCCAGCACGGGGCAGGGGGCGCAGCTGCCCCCCCAGAAGCAAAAAAAGGAGAGCACAGCACGACAGGCAAGGACGCTGCCAGCTGTGCTCCGCCTCGGCCTGCTCGGCTGAAGCGAAACGGCAGCAGCGACAGCGAAGCTGCCTCCATCAAGGGAAACCTGGACCTGGACCTGGGCTAACTTCAGCCCACACTCCTTTAAGTCACAGCGAGCACAGCACAGAAAGTGCTGCCCCACAATGCTCTGTGGTACTTCATTTGCAAATGAGGTGCCACAGAGCATTGTGGGGCAGCACTTTCTGTGCTGTGCTCGCTGTGACTTAAAGGAGTGTGGGCTGAAGTTAGCCCAGGTCCAGGTCCAGGTTTCTGTTGATGGAGGCAGCTTCGCTGCTGCTGCCTCGTTTTAGTCACCGCTGCCGGTAAAGGAGCGAGTGAGGCAGAAGCACAAGCAAAAACGCGGGTGGCACCTCGGCAACGGCTGGAAATGGCCCCCTCCCCTCTGGGGGCGTGGACATTGACCATGCCTCCTGGGGGGGATCCTGGCCACATCATCGCCAGCCAGCCAATTGGGTGGCTGGGGGTGGGGGGCGTGGCTGACATGCCCCCCCCCTAGTTCTGATCCGTGGTACGCCCATGAGTTCAGGTCTCTTCAGGGTCTCCAGAAGTTAAATCTCTGAGAGGGGAATGGAAGTGTCTAGTTTCCAGTGCCCATGCATAAAGGGCATGGACAGTAAGGTACTATGTGGTGCACACATGCACAATTCATGCTCTTTTAGCAGGAATATCCTCTTAAGTGCAACTAAGAGGAAGTCTGAAATATTATGAAGAATGGCAACAATTGTGTTACAACAGGGTGGGTGAAGTGTTAGTAATAAATCCAATAAATGCTATAAAATTATTATTATTATTATTATTATTATTATTATTATTATTAATGCCATTTCTTGGAGATTTATATGTAGCTTTTCCTGCAAGACTGCATTCCAATTAGCTTAACAATACACACAAAACTATCAGCAATACATATCCACAGTTCAATATTAACAATTCAGTTAATAGGCATGTCACCAGCAACTCATAAACACTGCATTGCACAACAAAGTAATCACATTTTTCTTGTATATTTTTAATTAAAAGAGTCTACATGCTTCTGATTCATACAGTTGTGTAGGGCAGGAAATAGCCGGATAAAAGGAAAGCAGCATATAATTTAGAAAGTTAAGGAATAGGTATTTTGGGGGGTCCAAGAGGCATAGTCAGGGGTATCTGGTAGGAGAAATCTGCGTTTTTATTATCATGTGAGAATTGTAAATTTCTCCCCCCCAAAAAATAGTATTTGGACACCCCATACTTTCCTCCAAAAATTAATAAGCATAGGAAATTGCATAAACAAATGCTTCAAAGAGACATTATCCTTATTACATCTCTAGCAACATGTTGCAGATAACCACTTCTTATACAAACATATTGGAGTCCAATAAATTATCAATATTATTTTTGTTGTGTAAGATGTAGTTACGAAACATTAGGTGCAGAAACTAAAACATTGTCCCACTGCTTAGCTGAAATAGAAACCCCAAATTCTTTATATCATTCATTTCTCAGATGATGTATGCCAAATTGTTTAACTGAGACCAGATATCTGTAGAAAACAATAACTGGCTTTTTAGTTTCAAAGGATTTAACCAATTGTTCTAGTATCTCAGGCATATTAGATGCAAAGCTGTTGGTCCAAACAAAGATGACTTCAGGATGGATTTCCATGGATGATAACCAAAGAGCAACCAAAAGTTAAAAGGTGGGTGGAACAACCAACTAGTGATATAGACGTAGGATCAGTTGTTAGAAGTGGAGAAATATACTTGCTTTATCCCTCATGTTTCTAATCCTGCTTCACCTTTGCTATTGTTTGAAAGTCTTAAAAGTATACACTAAACACATGCCACGTGGACACTCCATTTCTCACCATCTTGAAAATGTTTTGTTCTGCTTTAAGCAGTGGCGTCAGCCGTACAGAGGCACGTAGTTCAATGGTACCTTGGACAGTTCCACACAGGACTCAGAGGCTCCTTAAGAGAAGACCTCAGATGTTATTTCAGCAGCACAGTGGTACCTCAGGTTAAGAACTTAATTCATTCTGGAGGTCCATTCTTAACCTGAAACTGTTCTTAACCTGAGGTACCACTTTAGCTAAAGGGGCCTCCCGCTGCCACCGTCCCACCGCCACATGATTTCTGTTCTCATCCTGAGGTAAAGTTATTAACCCGAGGTACTACTTCCGGATTAGCAGAGTCTGTAACCCGAAGTGCTTGTAACCCGAGGTGTTTGTAACCTGAGGTACCACTGTATCATCTTCAGGGGTGTGTGGGGTGTTAGGGGAAGGATAGTACCTTGTGCTCCTTCAGGGGTAGTTTGTCTGCCTTTGGTCCCCAGCCTGTACTCACCTCTCACCTGTGGCTCCTAGAGGCTATCAGAATGCAACAGCAGCCACACCCGGGAATGGCTTTGACTGGTGAGCTAAACAAGGTGAGAATAGCCAATGGTTCTTGACAACATACACATCAATATGGCTAACCTAATTCAACACACACACACACACACACACACACACACACACACACACACACACAGTCAAAACACACAACAACCTACCATGCTCTCTAATCTCTCACTCTGCCAGCAAAAAATAAGACACCTATCCATGCAAAGCTGACAAAAAAGCACCACTCATATACCCTGTAAAGAATGAAAGTTTACTGTCTCTCTCATCTCCTTCTCCTTCTCTATTCCCCCTCTCTATTCCCCCTCTTCTTTTTCCTCCTCAATCCCACATTGCTTACAACAAAAAATGTCTCAAATTGACCGTAACTGAACTGTATGAAAGACTCTACGATTTGAAAACAGAGACACTGAATATACTCTTGTTATTTATGGAAAGTCTTAATAAACACCCACCCACCAATGGGTCTCAAATCCTGAATGTGACAACAGTCTCCAGTGGATTGAGTGGACATGACCAATAGTGTGTCTAACAGTCAAGAAGGTGGTTTCTGCATGTGCTATAGAGGGAAGTGAGGGGCAGAAGGAGATTGTCAACCTGATGGGAAGATAGCCCATTTAGGAGAAGGAAAACTCTGATCCTAAAGCTCCATTGCCTTGCAATTATAGTCATTCATGAGAAACGCTTCAGGAGTAAACCTCAAGGAAAAATCCAGACCCATTGCCTTGAGGGACATGTTCAGGAGAAGAAAATTCTAAAGAGTAAACTTTACACAAATCTGGAGCAGAGTCCCTGAAACAGTTGTACGCCTCCTTCTGGCAACTTTTGCAGTCAAGCTGGTTCCAAACGTATTGCTTTCCTTTCCTCTGGACCACATCAGCAAGGCCGAAGGGGTGGTGGTCTTGCCATTTGGGCAGCCCAGAACCTTCTAGGTTTGTGCCCCAGAGAGATCACTTTGGTACTGATAACACAACAAAAAGAACATGGAAAGCAGCATTTATGAGTTACTGGTTTCTGCAGCCACAGCATGCACTGTGATTCTCCACCAGTTTGACTTTATCCCCAGAAGTACACTCCATTGTCTCTCAAGGCAGACAAATGCCAAAAAAACAAAACAAACCATCCATCCTTAGATTGCACATTGAAAAGGAGCTACAAGTCTTTCTTGGATGCTGGCCTGCAATAACAGGAGGGGTCCATTTAAAGGGGTCCATTCGGCTTCACCAGTTGTTGATTCTGCAGGAATGAAGGAGAAAGTGGCTCCACTAGGGCTTCTGAACTGGAGCCATGGGGAATCAGAAATATTGGCACAACTGGTTCCTCTTGGGCAAGTGTTTCTAGTTGGTCCTGAGAGCAATTCCTTTTCCTTCCCTGAATCCCATGACACATTTTTTAGGAACAGTTCTCAGGTGGAAGATGGAATTTCCAGATTGCAGGCCATTCATTGCCCATCTCTGATGTCAGCTAATAAACACAACACTAATAAAAATTTAATGTTGCAAGTACCTTGCTTATTGATTCTCAGGCTTTCTTGGTCTGGGCTTTTGGTATCAAGCAATTTCTTCCTGTGAATAAATAGCAAACAAAGCCATCATCCAGTAATGCACATTGAAAAGGTTACCCATTAATAATGCCAAGATTCCAACACAATGGCAAGAAAGCATTGCCTCTTTCACTAGGTATTGAGGAGCATTGAAAATTCAAATGAGGCCCAGTTACAGTGCTGCAGGTACAAAAATATGCCTGCCAAGGCTCGGTCTGTGACTTTTTAATTAATGGATAATATCAAGCCATAGGTTGCTTTCATAAAGATGACATCTATTCCATTTGCTTGCTCCCAGTTGGATTTGTTGTTGATGCTGCTTCTTAATTATGTTATTACATAAGCAAAGTTTGCAACAAAATCTTCCACCGTGGCAGGCACTGCATTCTCATTTGGGCAACATTCCAGGGGGAATTTGGTGGGGGAACAAGATGCAAAAGTGGGCAAGCCAATTGATGCTTTACCTTTGTACCGTAGGCTAGTTCCCCCTCCCCCCCACATACATTCCCCTTCATTCCATGATTCTAATGAAACAGGAGGCATTATCAGAGTTCAAGGATATATTCCAACTTGGCAAAAAAACACCCAAAGAGCATTTGAAGCATGGCCTGCTGTGGTGGTAGTAGCTGAGTAGAGGTGTGGGCTGCAGAGAGTCTTGAGGGCCAGATGGAGAGGGTTGGAGAGCCAAATTCAGTCCCAGGAAAGAGGTTTCCCACCACTGCAGTATGGAGTTCTTTTGTTCAGGCTCCCAGCTAGTCAGTAAAACTATTTGCCATTCCACCTGTCCCCAACAGTAAGCCATGAGCATGAGTTTGCTATTAGTATGTGGGATTTGGCATATATATATAGTATAAAGGTTCAAAGTGCTTCATGTAACTTATCTACAAGAGGCCTGTATTTTATCCCCCTAATGCAGATGGGGAAAGATTGAGGTGGAGACAATGTGGGTAGTTTGAAACCACACCTTGAAATTTGATGCAAATATTTCTAGATTTGCAGCTCATGCTCCTCATCACTATGCCTCCGATAACCTCACATTTAAACGTGTGCTCCAAATTCCCAACTTTCTACCTTACTTATTCAAAACATATTTAGGCCACCCTTAATGAAGCCACCCTTAATGAAGGCTCCCAACAAAATACTAAAAACTCAATAAAGCATTAAACATTAAAAACGTCCCTATACAGGGCTGCCTTCAGTCATAAAGAGCGGAGACTAAAACCAAAGTTCATTTATTTCAGTGGGTTTCTTCTGAGTATGATTTGGTTGGTTATCACCCCAAAACAGGTTTTATCTCTCCATCTATCCTTGTGTCTATCTACCAATCTTATAATTACATAAATGAGCATTAAAATCAAGATAAAATTATTCTCATCAGTTAAAACCCTAACTGCAAAACATAAAATGACCATAATTTAATATTTAATTTATTTTATTTTCCATGGAAACCCCTATTTATTTATCAGTTCTTTTACACATCATAGTAAATCAATTCCCCTCTATTAAACAAAAACAAAACAGTCCCTGTTTCTTCACTTTGGGGAATGCCTTGATAACATTTTGCTAGTGTGAGATGCTCAAGTGCTATTCATAGGAATATTATCATAGGAAGCTGTGACTGGTTTAAGCTTGAAACATCTTAGAGTTAGTTAAAGTAAACAAGTTAACTTCTACCTGAAAGAGCGCATTTCCCGACTCCCTCTGTTTCATAAATCCCCTTTTGTTTAACAAAAGTTTTCTTGTTTGTTGAATCAACTCCTGTGAGAGACTCTAATCATTAAGTTTTCCCTCACACAAGTCCCACACTAGATCTGTAGTAAATTGTAGAAATTTGTGTAATGGGTGTACTGTGAGGTGAGTGCGCTATAATTAATTGGGGCCAGTTAGCAGGAATGGATCTGCTGCATTATTAATTGATGGTATTAAGTGGTGGGTCCACTACAGAAGCTTCCTTATTCTGACTCAAATTATTTGTCCATCTAGCACAGTCTTGTCGAATCTGACTAGCTCTGGCTCTCCAGGTTTTAGATACCGTAGTAGTCTCTCCCAGCCCTACGTGGATGCACTACTGATTGAACTTTGGACCTTCTAGATGCAAAGCCTGCTGAATGTATGTTGTTGGTTGTTGTTGGCATCCGTCACTGGAGGCAGGGAAGGCTTAGGATCAGTTTTCCTTCTCCTAGTTGGGCTACTTTCCCAGGTTGACAAGCTCCACCTGCCCCTCACTTTCCTCTACAGCATGTACAGAAACCACCTTCTTGACTGTTGGACCCACTCGACTGCTCAGCCCACCAGTGCCTTTATTTGTGGGATGTAAAGGTGCAGTCAAGTGCAACATTCTGACAGAGGACTAACGGCCTCCATGTTCTAACCAGTTGCTGTGACAACCAGTTTGTCGATTGCTAGTAGTTTTGAAAAATAGCTGCTCAGTTGCAGTCACCTCAGGAGCAACTTCCCTCTGGTATAGTTGACCAAACTGCGGGAGGAAGTGCAAGACAGGAGTGCCTGGCGTGCTATGGTCCATGGGGTCACGAAGAGTTGGACACAACTAAACGACTAAACAACAACGACAAAATGTAACCTAAATCTGCCTTCAGATACAGTTCTGTAAACTTGAATGAATCTGAGAGTAAAATAGTTTTATATTAACATGAATCAGATTTGTGTGTATATTCTTGATCATACTTTTCAAAGACCTTCCCAAATTCTTTTTGGACCTGAGATCTCAATATTCGGACTTGGCAACCATCCTGAAAAGAAAAGGGATCAATTTTAAGTGGGAATTTCCGGAAGGCTTGAATTTTCAAATTCGACAGAAGAAATACAAAATCAAGTCAGTGGACCAAAAGAAAGAATTTCTTCAGAAACACGAGAGAGAGCTGTTACGAACAGGACTTCCAATTCCAACTCCAGGAATCGATGAACCAATTGAGTTAGACTCCGATTCTTATCTAGAAGGCGCAGCTGCTGCAATCTAAGATGTCGCTGAGGGTTCTTTCTTGGAATTTGAATGGATTGAATTCAAAACAGAAAAGGAATCAGGTGTACCACATTTTGACAAAACAAAGATTGGATATAATATGCCTACAGGAGACACATGTCACAAGAGCACATCGAAGAATTTTACAAAACAAAAAATTGGGAGAAGAATTTATCTCATCAGATGATGTTAAGAAACGAGGAGTAGTGATTTATGCAAAAGAGAAGCTAAGTCCTAAATTAATATTTAAAGATGAAGAGGGAAGATATGTTGCAATTGAAATAACATCGCAAGGCGAACATTTTTTAATTCTGGGAATTTATGCACCAAATGAAGGAAAATCGGACTTTTTTAAAAGATTGCACGAGAAACTCTTGGACTATCTGGATTACAAATTGTGCTTGTTGGGAGATTTAAACGGAGTGGTCTCAACATTAATGGACAGATCACAAAGACAGAAAGATACCAAAGAAGGAAGGCTCCCAAAGTCTTTCTTCGAATTAACTGAGAACTTTGATCTGATCGACACTTGGAGATTGAAAAATCCCTTGGAAAAAGACCAAACTTTTTGCACCCGACTGAGATTAGAAAATGTTTCCAGAAATATTTTAAACAATTGTACAAGCAAGAAAGACAAGACAAAGATGAGGTGGAGCAATTCTTGGACAATCACAGACTGCAAAAAATCCCGGAAGACAAGAAACCCCTACTTTCGCAACAGATATCTACACAAGAAGTGGAACAAGCTATACAACAAATGCAACTGGGCAAGACCCCAGGACCGGATGGACTTACGGCTACGTACTATAAGACAATGAAGGACTGGATAGTCCAACCTTTGAAAGACTTGTGCAATGAAATTTTGAACGGAGGAGAGGCCCCCGAGTCTTGGAAAGAGGCCTATATTACACTGATACCTAAACCGGACACAGATAGATCGCAAGTAAAGAACTATCGCCCAATCTCCTTGTTGAACGTGGACTATAAAATATTTGCCACTATTTTGGCTTTTAGATTGAAAAAGGCCCTAAGAGACGTTATCCATCAAGATCAGGCCGACTTTCTGCCAGGAAGGCATATGAAGGACAATATAAGGAATGTGGTGGATATTTTGGAGATGTTAGAGCAGAAAATAAATAAGAAAGCCGTGCTGATGTTTATTGATGCAGAGAAGGCCTTTGATAATATTTCTTGGCTTTTTCTAAAAAAGAACCTAGAAAAAATGGAGGTGGGCCAAAATTTCCTGAATGGAGTAAATGCGATCTATTCCGAGCAAAGAGCAAAGATAATTGTTAACAATATGGTTTCAGAAGACATTATAATCGAAAAGGGTACAAGACAAGGGTGTCCCCTCTCCCCTTTGCTTTTTATATCGGTTCTGGAAGTTTTACTCGATAGGATTAGAAAGGATAAAGAAATAAAAGGAGTGACTGTAGGGAAGAAACAATACAAACTTAAAGCCTTTGCAGATGATCTGGTTTTGACACTACAAGACCCAGACTCCAGTGTCTTAAGGGCTCTGGAGGTAATTCAAGAATTTGGAAAGGTAGCAGGTTTTAAATTGAATAAATCAAAAACCAAAGTGTTAGATAAAAATTTGGATAGTAAGGAAAGAGAAAAATTACAAGAAGCAACTGGTTTGCCTTTTGTTAAGAAAGTAAAATACCTTGGTATAAATATGACTTTAAAAAAATTGAATCTTTTTAAGGACAATTATGTTAAAATGTGGAATGAAGTTAAGAAAGATTTAGAAACCTGGACTAATCTGAAATTGTCTCTGTTGGGCCGTATAGCTACTGTGAAAATGAATGTATTGCCAAAGATGTTGTTTTTATTCCAATCGTTACCAATAATTGAAAAGTTGGAGTGTTTTAAAGAATGGCAAAAGGTCTTATCGAAATTCATATGGCAAGAGAAAAAGCCAAGAATTAAATATAAGATACTTACTGATGATAAACAAAGAGGAGGCTTCTCCCTGCCAGATCTAAGGATATACTATGAAGCAGCTGCCTTTTGCTGGATGAAGGATTGGTTTTTGTTGGAAAATACAGATATTCTAGATTTAGAAGGTTATGATAATGTTTATGGTTGGCATGCATATTTGTGGTATGACAAAGTAAAGGCCCACAGAGGCTTCAAAACGCATATAATTAGAAAATCATTGTATAGTGTTTGGTCCAGGTACAAAGATCTGCTAGAAAGAAAAACACCTAAATGGCTATCACCATTGGAGGCCAAGGTTCGTAAAAGAGTAAACATGGAAACCAGTTGGCCGAAATATAGAGATTTGTTGATTCAAGAAGGAGACCAATTTAAGTTAAAGACTTATGAGGAGTTGAAACGTAAATTAGATGATTGGCTCCAATACCACCAGATAAATGAAGTTTTCAAAACAGATAGATTACTTGGCTTTCAATCAGAGAGGTCAAAGGTGGAAACAGAATTGTTAGAACCTAAGACAAAAATACTTTCTAGAATGTATAAACTGTTGCTTGAGTGGCATACTAAAGATGAACAAACAAAGAATGTTATGATTTTGTTGGACAAAGGATGTTGGTCATAATATTATGATTGAGGAATGGGAGAAATTGTGGAATGTGAATATTAAGTTTACTGCATGTAGTTTACTAAAAGAAAATTTAATGAAGATGATGTACAGATGGTATCTTACACCAGTAAAATTGGCAAAAATATACCACAACCACGATAACAAATGTTGGAGATGCAAGAAAGAAATAGGATCCTTTTACCACATGTGGTGGACGTGCCCACTAGTAAGTGACTTCTGGAATAAGATTTATAATGAACTTAAGAAGGTGTTGAAAAACACATTTGTTAAAAAACCAGAGGCATTCCTAGTGGGCATTGTAGGGAAAGAGATTCCAAAGAAAAATGTGTCTTTTTTTATGTACGCTACGACGGCAGTGAGACTTTTGATTGCTAAGAACTTGAAATTACAAACATTACCAACCATCGATGATTGGCAGATGAAGATGATGGAGTTTATGGAACTGGCTGAGATGACCGGAAGAATCCGCAACCAGGGAGAAGAAGCGATGGAAGAAGAGTGGAAAGATTTTAAATTATATCTTAAAAAACATGCCAAAGTAATATTTTAGAATGGAAATTAAGTTGTAAATAAACTGTGGAAATTAGTAATATGCGATAAGATAATTAGAAATAAGTGATATAAGGTGATTAATAATGATATAGAAGTTGCTAAATAACAAATGTGTTAAAGAACCAAAGGGAGGGAAGCCCGAAGGGGTCCCTATAGACAATGTGAAGGGAAAAAGGAATATGTAATTTGATTCTGTGTTTATTTTTTTTCCTTTTTCTTCTATTCTTTTTGTATTGTTTTGATTTGTTTTTTCCTTCTGTGTGTGCCATTTGTGAAAATTCTAATAAAAATTATTATTTTAAAAAAAAAAGATTTGTGTGTATATTCTTTAAGAGGGATTCAAAGGGATTTTTAACCAGGAAGGCGTCTTTATTAGTAGAACTCAGATGAGCCAGCAACAAGCTGTTCGCTGCATAAACTTATAAAGGGGATTGTTTAACTCTGCTAAAGTAAACCTTCCCACATTATTGACATGCAGGGGAAGTCCCCTAACAACCACTAACAACCCATATACCCCTCTGGGCTATAACCATTTAGTATACTGGGTCAGACCACTTGTTCATCTCGCTCAGTGCTGTTGACACTGACTGGCAGCAGCTCTCCAGTGTTTCGGATTCGGGTTCACTCCCAGGCCTGCCTGGAGATTTCAAAGACTGAAACTGGAGCCTTCTGCATGCAAAGCAGATGCTCTGCCACTGAGTCATGGCCCGTTCCTCAGTGGCTCAGTTCCCTTGCTAGAGTGGAGCAGGTTGCTGACAGCAGCTGCATTTTGTCATGTGCACATGCATAAAAACATTTTTTTGTGTGTGTGTTTGTGTGTGTGTGTGTGTGTGTGTGTGTGAATACCGTTTCACACAGTGTAGCCTGCTGAGGTCCATGTTGTCAGTCAGTTATTATTTCCTTCTTATGATCAGTGAGATAAAATCCCATCTTGGCTTTCAAGCCAGCAGAGGAGATAGCAAACAGTGCAGAACCTTCAGAAATATATTTCAGGGATCAAGGCTCCAGCAGTGATCTTTGGAATAGCAATAGCTGCCTCATATGCATGCCCCTCTTTTCATCTTGTGTAAATGTTAGAAGCTCAGTTCAAAGAGGGCTTTCCCTTCCCATGAACCTTGATTGGGCATCCCAGTTATATAAGAACATCTTTAAGTGTTCTTTTCTTTATAAATGAACTGTATTGAGCATGTTGACCCTTCAGAAGATTGTTCTTATGAATCACTGGGGAATTTTTTTTTTATTGCAAAACAGCTATATGGATCAAGATTCTTCTTATTCCCAAAGACAATACAAGTGGCCATGAAATAAGATATTCTTCCATGTGCATGGTATTTAGAAACAGAAATTAGGGAGGAGCCAAATAATATGAGGTTGAGTCCAGTCTAGGGATGGGCAAATCTATCAATTTCCATTTCTCCCCATTTTGAATTTTTCCGTGCTTGAATTCAGATCTCCAAATTTCTACATCAGTTTGCAATACACACACACACACACACACACACACACACACACACAAGCTGTACCTGGCCACGCATTGCTGTGGCTCAGTCTGTTAGATGGAAAAGAAAGAAAAGAGAAAGTGTACATTTCTAATATGTTTAATTTCACAATGGTTGTGGGTATACAATATTTTTTGTTGTTCCATTGTCTGTGGAGATATAGAGATTGTCTGGTTTGCCGACTCTAGAACATGCAACATAGAATTGTCCATGTGAGAAGTAATCCCTGTCTAGATGTAAACCGTACAATTCCAAAGATTGGCCCTGAGCTTTGTTGATAGATAAGACCCACACACCAGGCTTCCATTGAAAGCAGAGAGTGCCCCTCCCCCTACCTTCAGGGCCCCCCTTCATTTTGCAGACTCCTCCACCCATGCGTGTTCTGGAAAATCCCCCCACCCCTCAATAAACCGTCAGCAAACCCCGCCCTGCCCCATTCACCCTCCCCAAAGCCACGCCCCTCCTCTACATAGCGCCCCCGTCCCTCACCCCAGCCACATGACGTCATGACACCCCTCTCTCTGGTTCCCCGCCATGTGCCGTCATCTTCCTCACACATGGTGTCACCTGCCATCCCGACCTCTCTCTCTCTCCCCCTCGTATACCCCATCTTGGGGAGGTCCTGGCCGCTTCCACTGGCAGATCCCAGTGGGTGAGGGGGCAGGCGGCCCAGCTGCAGTTGCTTCTCCAAGGCAGACATGGCGAGGGTGCCGGGGAGTGGAGAGGCAGCAGCGGCGAAGGGGCAGGATCCAGCCCCCACCCTCCCAGAAGGAGCCGCCGGCCAGCCGCTCCCAGCAGCCTCTACGTGCTCGGGCCAGAAGGACACCACAAGGCGTCCTGGGAGTAAAATATTTAGTACAGTGTGTGTTGCTTTGACGTCCAACCAATGGCGATGTTTTTCCAAAAAGCATGTTTTTACCTGTCACAGGTGTGGCATCTATATAATATAGGTATATAAAAACACATGCGTATTCGAATGCAACATTGTGTCAAAATTTCAAAGCAATTGGTAAAGAACTTTCAGAGATTTAAGATTTTGAACAAATGAACATTTACATTTTTATTTATATAGATAAAATTAGTTTTTATTAAGGTTTTTTTTCGTTACAAAGCAAAGAGATAAGCAGGGAAAAAGTATATCTATTGTCTCCACTTACAATTCAGAATCTTTTTCACAGTTTGTTTACGTTTGGTAAGAGACACTTTTGTCATAGACATTTTGCAGTTTGGGGGAAAGGAGGGGAGGGGAGAGACAAGGAGATATTGTTCTTTTGTTCTATTGCTTATTTTCAGTTTGCAATATATGCAATATTTAAAAATCCATCTGTATAGAATGTACAAATTTCTCCTACAATACACAATTTTGTATGTTATTTTCATTAACATATGCATTTTTAGGCACACTTTACCTGTGCATATGCATTTTGTATACATGACTCAGCTGAAGAACTGCATTGCAAAATTTGGAGTGGATTTCCAAGTATGACTGTTTTTGCTCACATACTGTTTGAGAAAGTGTAAATTAGGTCGGTTTGCCTTAACTATAAACTGAATCAAATTTCCCCCCCATCCCTAATCCAGCTCAAAATCACCCATTTACCCAGCACAAACAATGGTGGGGGACCTCTGGCCTCAGGTGCAAATGTGACCTTTCAACACTCTCTATAAGGCCATCAGGACTCTCCTCCTTTCTAGACTACACCTCTTACTAGCCCTCATGCAAAGTGCACAAAAAGTTGTATCGGTAGTTTCGAAGAAGATGCATTTTGAAATGTGTAAATTGAGATGCACTACTCTACTTAAAAATGGGACATGTTGTTGTTGTTTTGAATTATTATTTACATATTTGCAAATTTAGCCAGAAATAGAGAAGGGGAAAAATGGATTTAAATTGAAAAAGAGAGAAGAAACAAACAAATACTAATACAGTCGTACCTTGGTTCTCAAACGTAATCCATTCTGGAAGTCTGTTCAACTTCTAAAACGTTCAAAAACCAAGTCCGATTGGCTGCAGGAGCTTTCTGCACTCAATTGGAAGCTGTGCCAGATGTTCGACTTCTGAAAAAACATTCGAAAACAGGAACACTTACTTCCTGATTTTCGGCATTCGGGAGCAAAAATGTTCGAATGCCAAGGCGTTTGAGAACCAAGGTACCACTGTAATAATAACATTAGACGATGTTCAACTAACATTGTGATACAATAACCATCAGCATACCAATCTTACGTTAAACATATAAACTAATATAAGCTCTCCTGAAGTCCATAGAAGTCCACATAAATTGCTGCCTCTCTGAAATATGCTCAAATGTAGGCAGGGCAGTGAGTAGTCTGAATGTAGCTCAGATCATTGTGTACCAGAAAATAGCTATTTATCCTCTCAGGCTCCAATTCACTTAGCAACCAATGGGACATCTTGTATTGAGAACAACAGCTATGCTCTTCCAATTTTTTCAGTTCAAAGTGTGCAGGAAAAATATAGGAGGTTTACTGAGAATAGGAGAACTCATGATACATGGCAAGTAGGCATAGTTCAGGCTTGGAACTTTGCAAGCTTTATTCCAGTTCTCATAGATGACTAGTCACCTGGTAGGGATGGATATAATGGAGGCCCAAGGAGTTGAGTGCAATCTTCTGGCTCTCACTAACACCAATGGCCAAGTCTTTTCCCAGCTACATGATACACCTCCTCTCCCCAGCCAAAGGATCTCAAATAATCAGGCCCACCTCTCCCCATGTTCCTTTTCCTGGCTAAAATCATCAAGGGAGTCGTGAAACTCCCCTGTAGGCAAGTAAGAGGCAACATGATAGATGGTGTGGAGAAAGTAGACAGAGAAAAGTTTTTTCACCTCATAACCCTAAAAATTGTGTACATTCATGAATCTGAAAGTTGGAAGATTTCAGGCCAGACAAAAGAAAGTCCTTCGCAGAATGCATATTCATGAAACTGTTCTTGAACTGTAATAATGCCTCTTGCCTGCCTGGATGGAGGATTAAGAGATGCAGGTGAATGCAGAAACCTCTGGCCTTTGCGTGGCTGACCTCATCTTATGCGCCACTCGCTTTTGCCTCTGATCACATCCATCCACAGCAAACGAGCCTGGGAAGGTGGCCCATCATCGAATATGGTCTGTGCATTGAAAAACTTTTCCAGCCTCTTATCTAATAGAATTCTATTTTTATTCTGGGCCTGTGTACCACTGTGCAGATATATCCTGTGTGCAGGTGTATTCTGTGTACAGTATATATATAAAAATCCATCCTGCACACAGTTTGCCTTCCCACAATTGATATTTTCTAATCAGTATATAAATATAACCTTCAATACTGAAGCAGGACACTGCTGTAAAAATAACTAGGATAAGTAGAGAATGATTAGGAAGCTAATAGAAAAATTATTGCACAAAGATTTCATTTGAAGAATAGAGTTATATTCTGCCCTTCTGCTGTAAATTTTATAGGCTTGGTATATTACAATAAATACCCCTTTTCAGGTTGCAACCAACAAACAGAGCGGGGTTTAATAGAGTGTGCTGAAATAAAGCAATTCTGTGGTTTCTTGGCTATGTGGAAAAAAGAGGCTCATCTTTTTACATGAGTTCAGCAACTTTTGATTTCTTCCTTCTGAAAAGGTACCCATGTGTGAAGCTGGCTGTTTATGGAAGCAACTGTTTAAAGAGAAAATGGTTTGCAAGATTCCAACCCATCATTCATGGTTGAAAATGGCAAAGAAACAGAACCTATGCAACAGGACAATGCAAAGAAGGGCATTAATGTGCAATTGGAAACATTTTGGGCTTTTTAAAATTTTCAAGTATTGAAACCTGATTTTCAGCTGAAAAGGACTCCCATAGTAGCTTCCAGAGCTCAATAATAACATAGTCCCTGCACTCAGGATTGCAATCTCAAAGGAAAAATGACTGGGAGGGAGGAGGAAAAAAGCAAACTCAGGCATTGTTTGTTTGTTACATAAGAAGACTTCTACTGGATTAGACAAAGGCTCCATCTATATCCTATTACAACTAGATAGATCTTTCTGGGAAGTCCACAGCAGGGCATAGAGAAAACAAATTGCTGTTTGCCCTCTACAGCAACTGATATCACCAGAGCACAAAATGCCCCGAAATTAAAATAGTCAGTCTTTGCTAATTTCAAGGTAAAGGTAAAGGTAAAGGGACCCCTGACCATTAGGTCCAGTCGTGACAGACTCTGGGGTTGCGCACTCATCTCACATTATTGGCCAAGGGAGGCGGCCTACAGCTTCCAGGTCATGTGGCCAGCATGACAAAGCCGCTTCGGGCGAACCAGAGCAGCACACGGAAACGCTGTTTACCTTCCCGCTGTAGCGGTCCCTATTTATCTACTTGCACTTTGACGTGCTTTCGAACTGCTCTGAGTACATAATTTCATTTGGCAACACTGTGTACTTCAGTGTTCAGTGTTCACTGCTGGCAACCATCATACAAGGCACCACCCAACCACCTTAGTAGGGACTCCACTCCAGATTTGTGTGGGGTTTATTCCTTAGCCTTTTCTTCTCCTGAAGATTTCACACAAGGCAGCGGAGGGTTAGGACTAGAGTTTTCCTTCTTCTAGATGGGCTACCTTCCCAGGTTGACACCTGCCACTCACTTCCCTCTATATCACATGCAAAAACCACCTTCTTGACCACTATTGGTCTCGTCCACTCAATCCACTGGATCCTGCCTTTACATTCTGGTGAAGTCCCTAACTCACTGAGAGTTTGAGATGCATCAACTACCTCCACCTGGTTTTGTCAGCCAATCAAAGCTGTACCCAGAGTGTGGCCACTGTTGCATGCAGACAGCTTCTAGGAGTCACAGGTGAGAGCTAAGTGCAGAGTGAGGACCAAAGATGAAGAAACTACCCCAGAAGGGGCATGATGTGTCCTCCAACAGAGATATTACTCCTCCCCTTAGCACCCTATAGTCCCTAGGATTTTGTATGTGCTTGCAATAATATTCATGTTGATAATCCTCTTTATTGATATAATTGAGATATTAAGTTGCATATGGTGTTAGTCGTAACTGGAGTAGATCCATGTAAATTAATCCACATTGCTAAGAAAGGCGGATTAATTTTAATGGGTCTACTCTGAGGAGTACTATAATGGGATGCAACTAACCATTTCTATATGTTTCTTTATTGTGAAGATTGATAGACAGTGGGTCAAATTATGGATGAAAATGCATGCTCTTTCACCCTGTCAGTGAGGAATGTATGACAATTTTCTTTTTGTCTTTTCTTTTTTCTTCTGGCTACTGGCAGGGATGGTGACCTGCCAGCGGGGATGAGAGTGGCTGCTTCTTGAGTGACGCTAGTTAATCTCTTCCCTCTTCTGTTAAAGCTAAGCTCTGTGACAGCTCCAGCCCCAGGTAGCCTAATGAGTAAGTTTTAGGCTGTGCCTTAACCTGTCAGTCTGCTCTTGCATGACAGAAGCGTGGTTATCTCTGTTCCCTCCAGATCACTGGGGCCTGCCCTTAGTAAATTTCTTCTGTCTGCAGCTACTGTTTGAAGGGCCTGGGTGCCCACATGGGCTAGTAGGTTGGGATGGCTCTTCTTTTGCATCAAGGATTTCAGGATTTCCATTAGAATCCAAAAATGAGAACAACAGATTTGGAAACAGCCAAAAGGAAGTACGGTACTTCTTTCCATAGCGCATAAACAAAGGAATTTGCTCCCACAAGAGGCAATGATGCCCACTTGGCTGGTTCCAAAAGAAGATTAGACAAATTCACAGAAGCGGGTAAAGCTATCAGTGGCTACTAACCTTGAAGACTATGTTCAAACACTACTACTGGAGGTGGTAATGCTTCTTGAAGGGTTGCCATATGTCCTCTTTTTCCAGGACATGCCCTCTTTTTCATGGGTATGTAAAATGAGAGTTGTCATAGCGATCCATAGTTAAAAGTAAAAGGTAAAGGTAAAGGAACCCCTGACCATTAGGTCCAGTCCTGGATGACTCTGGGGTTGTGGCGCTCATCTCACTTTACTGGCCAAGGGAGCCAGCGTTTGTCTGCAGACAGCTTCCGGGTCATGTGGCCCGCATGACTAAGCTGCTTCTGGTGAACCAGAGCAGAGCACGGAAACGCCGTTTACCTTCCTGCCAGAATTTATCTACTTGCACTCTGACGTGCTTTCGAACTGCTAGGTTGGCAGGAGCAAGGACTGAGCAACGGGAGCTCACCCCGTCGCGGGGATTCGAACCGCCAACCTTCTGATCGGCAAGCCCTAGGCTCTGTGGTTTAGAAGTCAGCAAATGTGTCCTATTTTTTGGTTTTCAAAATACAGTGGTACCTCGGGTTACAGACGCTTCAGGTTACAGACGCTTCAGGTTACAGACTCCGCTAACCCAGAAATAGTGCCTCAGGTTAAGCACTTTGCTTCAGGATGAGAACAGAAATCGCATGGTGCCAGTGCAGTGGCAGCAGGAGGCCCCATTAGCTGAAGTGGTGTTTCAGGTTAAGAACGGACCTCCAGAATGAATTAAGTTCTTAACCTGCGGTACCACTTTATGGCAAAACCACTTCCGCTGACACGGAGGTGGGGTTGTGGGCCTGGCCCGACTGAACTCTCGCGACGGGGCTGAGATTCAGCCCTCTCGCGAGAAAGGGGAATCCCCGCCACGTCATAAGCAGGCTGACCAATCGGGTCAGCCGGGGCGGGGCTTCCTTCTATTTAAACCGGGACGGGGCGGGAACACTTCCTCTTTCGCCCCGGATCCCACAGAGAAAGGTTCTACCTTCGGACCTCGTCATTGGACCTCGTCGTGGATCGGTTAATCCTCCCTCTCCAGTTCTACCTTGGACCTCGTCGTTGGACCTCGTCGTGCACGAGCCCCTGGACCGCCGGGCTTCCTGGACCGCACGATCGCCGCCGGACGCCCACTAGCGCGCGATCCGCCGCTGCGGCTACCTCCGCCGCCGCCGCCGCCGCCGCCGCCGCAGACGCCTCCGGACGCCCACTAGCATCGCCGCCGCCCCCGACATCCCCGGCAGGCTCCCGCGGTGCGCGCAACGGGCGAGCTCTCCTTCGCCGGCTCCTTGACCTGCTGCTGCAGCCGTCGACGGCGCCTTTGGCGGGCCTGCGGCTCTTGCAGCGTCCTCATCTGTGTCTTCTAGGCGGTAAGGAGAGCACCCCAGCTGATCCTCCTTCCGCGAAGCTGGTAGCTGGTAGCGCTCTCACCGCCGCAGCCGTCTCCGGGTCGCTCTTGATCTGAGGTCGCACCGCCGCACAGCTGATCGCCCCGCTCCGCTTCAGAGCTGGCCGGGGGCCCCTTCCAGGCTTGTTTGTGGGTCGCAGTGAGTACGAGCAAACCGCTTTGTTGGCGATTCCCCGGTGGGCGTCTGGTTAATTGCTGCCGCTTGGTCGCCATTAAGAGTGTGGCCACGTGTACTTCCCGTGCGGCCATTTTGGGAAGGGCCCATCAGTTGCAGGCCCAGCGGCCATTTTAGAAGGCCCACGTGTCTGGGTGGGGCGGCCATTTTGGGTGTCCTTTGTTCCCGCTCACTCTTCCCTTACCGGCAGCATAATTTTCACTAGCCTTACCTTGTTAATATTTACTGTTCCTTGATTTGCATCAGTTGCAGGCCCAGCGGCCATCTTGGGGGGCCCACGTGTCCAAGTGGAGCGGCCATTTTGAGTGTCCTTTTCTGCTCACTCTTCCCTTTGCGGCAGCATATTGCTCACTAGCATTGCCTTATTAATAATTACTGTTCTGATTTGCGTCAATACGGAGCTGATTCAGGGATCTTAGCATAATAACCTTGCTTGGGGGACCCTGCTAACATCTGGGCCTTGCCTAAACGTTTTTGGGGGCTGCGTGGGTGTTAATTAACGCACGCAGTAAGCCAATACCTATTTGTTTTGCGCCTTCCACATTATTTTCTTACTGCCGATTTTCTTACTGCCGATTTCCGACTCCGCCTATTACTATTACCTCTGGCAGTCATCCCCCTATTCAAGCTTGGGGTGTCGCATCTGGGCTCAGTCTGTATTAGCGGGTTTTCCTGAGCTATATACCCTCTATCTCAGCATTTATCTTTTGCCTTGCCGTCATTTGACTGCAGTTGACTGCTGCTTTGGGAAGGGTGCTAGCTGGGAAGGCGTTGCTGCGCGCATACGTATAGCGCTTTAGTTGGGCCAACTATATCTAACAGGACCATGGCTGGCCGCAGCCTGCGCAACAAATCTAAGGGCGCTGCCCCCCCTGCCAACAATGCCCCGGCTTTCAACCCCGAGGCCTTGGCCCAGGTGGCTTCTAATTTGCAGAATATCTGTAATCAGCTAGGCCCATTGTGCAGTACTTTGGCCCCTTTGTGTGTCTCTCTCGCCTCTGCGAACAGGGCGTCACAGAATAGTGTTGCCAGCTCCCAGGCCTGTGTCCTCGAGACCCCCCTGGAAAGTAGTCAGGCATCTAGCTCCTCTAATCTCTCCCTTCTTAGTTCTCAGACTAGCAGTGGGGGAGCTCCTGGCCCCTTGCTGACCAGCACGCAACAGGACGACGATGCCCGCCCAGGCACTTCTGCGTCTTTCGCGAATAACCTTTCCCAACTTAGTGCTCAGGCCAGTGGTGCGGATGCTATCAGCGGGTCTGCCGCTTTGTTCCCTAGTCAGCGGCAGGACACGGAGGTACGAGGAGGCTCATCGGCCTCCGGCATGCTCAATTCTCATCAGGTCCAGGCTGCAGCTGCCTCCTTCATGCCTAACCCTCTCCAGGTTCAGGCTACAGCGCAGCCTTCGCGGCAGGCTCAGGGAGCCTCCTTCATGGCTAACCCGCATCAGATCCAGCTCTTAGTGCAGCCTCCTCAGCAGGTTGGTGTCTCCCAGGGTTCACCTTCCTTCATCCTTAATTCTCAGCAGGTTGCCAACGCGGCGCAGGCAGCGCAAGCAGGTGCTCACATCTCCCACCAAGGTCCACGTGACTCCTCACAGGACTTAGGTCGTCCCCCACTGTCCCCCCTCCTGTCTGCTCAATCTGTTTCAGATCTCCTCAGGTCTCAGGCGGCTGCAGGTTCAAGCTTGGCACCAGAGGCCAGTGCCACGGGGCCCGGGACCGCCAGTGTGGCCCCAGCCACTGAGGAGGGACATCAAGGCGGGAAAGCAAAGAAGAAGACCGACAAGCGGAAGCGCAGCCGGAAGGACGACTCCGATGATGAATCAGGTACGTCTTCCGACTCAGACGCGGACATTCCCATGGAGGATTATTGGGGGGTGGCTGAGGACCAGATGGGCCTCCCGGCCTGGGTGCATAGGAGGAGGGCTAGCTCCCATCGGAAGTCCTTTAATGGTACGATAGAGTGTCGGGGAGGTGCTGTGGTTCCCGAAGTGAAGGTCTCCACCTGTTCGGACACTGATATTGTTCTGGGGTCCCACCTTTCAAACCGTAAGCGGGAAAAGATACTGAACGGGGACTTCATAGATGTCTTCACTCTCCTACCCTTGTCGCACATGTTGGGCAAGGGGGAGAAGAGGAAGCAGTATGGCAGGCGCAAGTTTAGAACCCCGCGCGCTGAGCGTACTTTTGAAAACTGGCACGAGGGCATACATATCTGGGTGGCTGTGATTTCGGCAGCGTACCCCAAGAGGGCCATGCATTTGATGGCTTACATAGCGGACGTCAGGTTGGCCTATTCAATGGCTGGGGAGGCGGCGGCACTAAACTATGATGAAGATTTTCGTAGAAACGCCTCTCAAAACTCAAAGACTCGCTGGGACCAGAGGAATCAACATTTCTGGAGCAACCACGTGGTCCCCTATGTTGAAAAGAAACAGGCGGAGCCTCAAAAGTCTCTCAGGTTGGAACCCAGGAAGGACCCCCGTCGTAGGGTCTGCTGGGAATTTAACAGGGGCCTTTGCCAGAGGCCCAATTGTAAGTACGCGCATGAGTGCGAAAAGTGTCTCGGGCAGCACCCTGGGGTATCTTGCTTCAAGGGGAGGCAGCCCTTTCGGGGGGGAAGAGGCGGCGGCTCCAACCAGGGTTCCAGGAACCCTCAGGGAGCCGCGCAAGGACCAGCTCCGGGCCAAAATAGATACTAACACATCCCTAACGTTAGCACGCTCCCCCATAAAGCTCCCCCCCCTGCGTTCACTCCTTGACATCTACCCCAACAGCAGTGCGTCCACCTACATCTGGGAGGGTTTTTCTCAAGGCTTCAGAATCCCGGTACTTTCCCCGCCTTTGTCAGGCGACCCGCCCAACCAAAAGTCTCTGCGGGAGAGGCCGGACATAGCGGTAAAGAAAATCAATAAGGAAATAGCTGCTGGTCGGGTGGCGGGCCCCTTTGAAGCACCACCCATCCCTGGACTTCACATTTCCCCCCTAGGTATTGTCCCAAAAAAGACACCGGGTGAATTCAGGCTCATTCACAACCTCTCTTTCCCTATTGGTAAATCGGTAAACGATGGAATCCCGCAGGAGCTTTGTACCGTGAAATACGCTTCCTTTGACCAAGCCGTTAAGTTGGTAAGACAATTTGGAAAAGGGGCCTTGATGGCCAAATGCGATATAGAGTCGGCCTTTCGCCTTCTGCCAGTGCACCCTCAGGACTTCAAATGGTTGGGCTTCCGGTTTGAGGGGGCGTATTTCATAGACAAAGCCATGCCCATGGGCTGTTCGGTTGCGTGCGCAGCATTTGAGGCTTTCAGCACGTTTCTGGACTGGGCCCTCCGCTATAGAACAGGATTAGCGGGCGTCACACATTACTTGGACGATTTCCTCTTCGTGGGTAAGGGAGATAACGCGGACTGCGCAGGCCTTATGCAGGCCTTTGCTGCCCTTACTCAGGAACTTGGGGTGCCCCTGGCGGCTGATAAAACCGAAGGGCCAGTGGTCAGATTAACTTATTTAGGGATAGAATTGGACACCGTGGCGCAAACTTCGCGCTTACCCATGGATAAGCTCACTGCCCTTAAGGAACTAATCTCGCAGCTCATCCTCCTCAAAAAGGTTACCCTTAAACAAATTCAATCCCTGCTTGGCCACCTTAACTTCGCATGCAGGGTCATTTCGCCGGGACGCCCTTTCTGTCGTCGTCTAGCCAGGCTGACTGTAGGTCTCAAAAGGCCATACCATAGAGTCCGCTTGCCCAAGGGGGTAAGAGCCGACCTTGACACCTGGCTGACCTTTCTGGACCATTTCAACGGGGTGTCCCTTTGGCAGGGCAATCTGAGCTTGAGTTCTGACTTCCAAGTGCAGTCGGACGCAGCAGGTTCCCTGGGTTTTGGGGTTTACTTTAAGGGCAGATGGTGCGCTCAGCCTTGGCCAGCTAGTTGGCACGACTCAGACATCACACGTGATCTAACTTTCTTAGAATTCTTTCCAATAGTTGCCGCGGTGCACTTGTGGGCTGAGGAATTCAGGAACCGCCGGGTCTGCTTTAGAACCGACAACCAGGCGGTAGTTAGTGTCCTTACACGGCAATCATCCCGTTCCGGCAGAGTCTCTGCTCTTCTTCGGGCTTTTGTCCTGCGCAGCTTAGAATTGAACATGCATTTCACAGCAAAGTTCGTTCCAGGGGTAAATAACGATATCGCGGATGCATTATCTCGTTTCCAGATGGACCGCTTCCGCTCGCTGGCACCGGAGGCACAGCAGTTGCCAGAGCCATTCCCGGAGTCCCTATGGAGCCTTGGGAGCGAGAAATCTTGAAGGGAGTATTTGCGTCTGTTGCCCCCTCCACGTTGAGCTCATATAGGCGCGCGTGGAACGAATTTTTAAGTTTCAGACGTAAAGGTCCCGTTCCCGCACCGCTTGACCCCCCTTCAGAAAGGGAGGTCATGCAATATGTGGTTCACCTCAGGGAGCTGGGTCGCGCAGCAAAAACACTAAATTTGCACACGGCAGCCATATCATTCTTTTGCAAGTCGCTATACTCCAGGGACCCCTGCGATAATTTCCATCTTCGCAGGGCCATGGAAGGATGGCGCAGGTTGCAACCGCCGGCTCGCGACTCAAGAAGGCCCATCACGTTTGATCTGCTGTGTCAAATTCACACCCACCTGCGCGCCCTATGCTGGTCCGAATACGAGTCTAGCCTCTTTGCAGCAGCCTTTTCCTTAGCATTTTTCGGAGCCCTAAGGGTAGGAGAGGTAGTGTGCGAAGACCACCCCAATGGTCTCTCCCGGGGGATCAGGATGCAGGATGTATCCTTGTCCAATTCCTTAGCGGTCGTCCACATTCGACGATCAAAGACTGACCAGCGGGGATTGGGCGCCACCATTCGCCTACCAGCAACTGGCGGTCGCGGCCCATGTCCGGTGCTAGATCTAAGGCGTTTCCTTTCCCTGAGGCCAGCTGGCACCGACCCTCTGTTGGTTCATGAAGACAAGTCCAAACTCACGCGTGCCCAGTTCACTCGGGTTCTACGTAAAGCCATAACAGCTTGCGGCCTGGAACCCAGCCAATTCTCTGCACATTCCTTTCGTATCGGGGCAGCCACCTCCGCTATGCACATGGGTTTGTCGTCTGAAAGGATTCAGGACCTGGGGAGGTGGAAATCGAACGCTTACAAGGGCTACCTGCGCCCCGCCCCTTAGCCTTCTCCCCAAACTGATCCCCGCCTGTCATTTTCCTTTTCAGGTGGGCACCACACCTCGGTGTGGATAGCGGGTCACAGCATCGTCCATTGGGCGCAGAAAAGGGCGGTTGAAACGGGCCTGGGGAGCGGTCTTGGCCTCCCAGGAAATGTGAAAGTTTCGTGGATTTCCCGGAGGGGGATGCGATGGAGCGAACTTTTGCCAGCAATCCAGGCCAGGGCTGCTTCAGTTGGGCCCCCCAACGCGCTGGTCATACAGCTGGGGGAGAATGATTTGGCATACAGGAACGCCGTGGACTTGAAATTGAGCATTCTTAAGGACTTTGATAGGTTGCTGGCTTCCTTCCCTGGGATGACGCTGCTGTGGTCCTGCCTGTTGCAGAGACGTGTTTGGCGTGACGGGCACTGCCCTAAAGCTTTGAACAAATCCAGGAGGCTTCTGAATTCGCTTGTGATGCGCAGGGTGTTGGACCTTAACGGTCAGATAATTGATCACCCGAGATTGATACGCACTGAAGCAGCCCTTTATCGAGAGGACGGGGTACATTTATCACCAATGGGAAACGATATTTGGTTGGGGGACCTAGTTAGGGGCTTAGAGCATTGGTTGCGGGTGTGAGGGTATTGGCGGCGAGCCTTTGGGGCTCGATTGGCGGTTAGGCATTGGAAATTTGCATAAGGGATTGGGGGGGGGCAGATTGCGTCATCATCTGCCCGCAATTTGGAGATTTAACCCCGTTAAAGGGGTTCCGGGGGCGGTTGCTTTGTCCTGGGCCTACGGAGGTCAGGGCCTGATGGCACCCCCCAACGGTGGCCACAGGGGGTGTCTCAGTGGATTTGCATCATTGGGGCTCCTTCCTGGTGGCTAATTTCTCCCAGACTGTAACACACGGGTTACAGTCGGATATAGTCTGTTAGGTTCCAATGCCTAAGCCAATACCGCTCAACATCCGAAACCAATAAAGTTGTGGCCCTTTTCGCCCACTTAAATCTAATTCATTGTGTCCGGTGTTTTATTTCTCCTGTGTTTTATTCCCTGGGGAGGGAGGGACATTGCTACACAAAACCACTTCCGCTGACACGGAGGTGGGGTTGTGGGCCTGGCCCGACTGAACTCTCGCGACGGGGCTGAGATTCAGCCCTCTCGCGAGAAAGGGGAATCCCCGCCACGTCATAAGCAGGCTGACCAATCGGGTCAGCCGGGGCGGGGCTTCCTTCTATTTAAACCGGGACGGGGCGGGAACACTTCCTCTTTCGCCCCGGATCCCACAGAGAAAGGTTCACCCACCCTCCCGCCCTTTAGGCTAGGCAGGTCAGGCAGGTTAGGCCGACGCTGCTGTGGATTTCGGTCGGTCGCCTCGGTTGGCCGGGGGGCCGGGTAGGACTTTTTCCACTTGGACTAGCCAAACTGGTTTTTTCGCCTACCTCATGGCAATTCGTCACAACTTGGTTTTGCGGTTAGGCATTGGAAATTTGCATAAGGGATTTGGGGGGGGCAGATTGCGTCATCATCTGCCCGCAATTTGGAGATTTAACCCCGTTAAAGGGGTTCCGGGGGCGGTTGCTTTGTCCTGGGCCTACGGAGGTCAGGGCCTGATGGCACCCCCCAACGGTGGCCACAGGGGGTGTCTCAGTGGATTTGCATCATTGGGGCTCCTTCCTGGTGGCTAATTTCTCCCAGACTGTAACACACGGGTTACAGTCGGATATAGTCTGTTAGGTTCCAATGCCTAAGCCAATACCGCTCAACATCCGAAACCAATAAAGTTGTGGCCCTTTTCGCCCACTTAAATCTAATTCATTGTGTCCGGTGTTTTATTTCTCCTGTGTTTTATTCCCTGGGGAGGGAGGGACATTGCTACACAACCCCATCTTCTGAATGCCAGTTGCTGGAAACCGGAGGAGGGGAGAGAGCTCTTGTGTTTGGGTCCTGCTTGCTGGCTTCCTATAGGCTTCTGGCTAGATATTGTGAGGACAGGGTGCTGGAGTGGGTGGGTCACTGGCTTAATCCAGTATGCTTTTCTGATGGTGATTATGACAATAATGTTTGCTAGTTGCTTGTTACACAAAAAGGTATCGAAGCAATGTGCAACGTATTTAAAACACAAACTTAAGTAAAATATGCAAGCCCATTTGCCCATTTGAAAGACCTGATATTAAAGATATAAAATATTTCTACTCTAACCCCACCTACAAATATATAACAATTCCGAAATCCGAACTGCTAACAGCCTTTACCCATACAATGGTACCTTGGGTTACAGATGCTTCAGGTTACAGACTCCGCTAACCCAGAAATAGTACATCAGGTTAAGAACTTTGCTTCAGGATGAAAACAGAAACCGTGCCATGGTGGTGTGGTGGCAGAGGGAGGCCCCATTAGCTAAAGTGGTACCTCAGGTTAAGAACAGTTTCAGGTTAAGAACGGACCGTCAGAACAAATTAAGTTCTTAACCCGAGGTACTACTGTACATGCTTCTCTGACACACATGTTCTTAACCATGAATCCACAGGGATTTTCTGGAAAACTATTGGTAGATTAGTAATTGGTAGATTTGTAATTAGCTGTGTTGATTGCTAATTGGCTGGCCAATGTGATGATCACAGAGGAGCAGCTGGTTAGTCCTGAGCTTGATTCTCTCAGGAACATTGTATACCTGGCCCAAATTAGTGAGAGCGGATCCACCACGATCTTCACCACCACCTATAATTTATGAGGTCCTAAGCAGACATGTGTGTGCATTTCATGGATTGTGCCACCAAAGTGACTTTATTTATTTATTTAATTTATTTATTTAATTTATATACTACCTTTCATCACAAACTCTCAGGGCAGTTCACAGAATAAAACACAAGATAAAAACACACACAAAATAATTAAAACAAAAACAACACAACAATAACCTCTCCTTCCCAGAGATATGTTTAAGGGTTGTAGAATATTAAATCAGTCAAGGACTTGAGAGAAGAGGAATGTTTTTTCCTGGTGCCTAAATATGTATAATGAAGGGGCCAGGAGAACCTCCCCAGGGAGAGCATTCCATAATGGGGAGCCATTGCAGAAAAGTAAAAAGCTTTAACCTGGATATTCAACTTGCACTGTAAAAGAAGAATGAAAAGAATGAAAAAGAAAATCATGCAGTTGCTGCTCCACCCAGCAGCCCAGCATGAATCAGCTTCTCCCACCTTAAAATGTCCCAATGTTGTTGTTGTTTTTACTGACCAATGAGTACAAAGGAACTAAAATGTCTGACCAGCATTTAATAATCATGAAGATTTAATTTGCAACAAAAATGGGGATTGCTCATGGCCGACAAAGCTGTGAGCCTTTATCTGTAAATACATAGCACAAAAAGGAAACAAAACTTTATCTGAAATTAAGACAATTTGTCCCATTGAGAGATTGATTTCAGTTTCGCTGCATATTATGAAGTGCTTAATGGAGAAACTGAAGAAAAACCATTGATGTCATTTTGGGATGTACCTTTGACTTTTATTTTTCAGTTAATTAGTTTTCTTATCTGTGCTGATTGCCTTTTGTTGTTGTGCAAAGAATGTGGCCATAATTTGAGTTCATGTTCTAATGCAGCATCCCACAGACTGATGCCCTTCAAACATTTTGGACTGCTGATCTTTGGTCAGCATGGGAATTTCGAGTCCAACAACATCTGGAGGGCACCAGGTTGAGGACGGCTGTTCAAATGAATTTGTAGGGCAGAACCCAATGCTCTCTGTCCACTAACACAAGAGCGCTTGTGCTAGCAGACAGGTGAGTTTTAACGTTTTGCAACAGCTTAAGTGCCCTCTTCACAGGTAGGATAACTTCACAATTTTCCCTGAAGTGGTTCATGATCCAATCTAATTCATGATCCATCTGGATTGTATCAGGGGACTCACTTTAGAATCCAAGTTCTGCAGATCCCTCCGCAGTCTCTGCTTAGGTAGCACTCAGGCTGGCTATTTAGCAGCTGGATGTTTAAGAAAAAGAAAGCTGGATAAACTGCTTGATAAACCAGGTACCACAAGGTGGCACTGATGCCATTTGATGTTTGCCTTGACAAGATTTCGTCTCAGACACTACTCCTTGGGAAGCTGATCAGAAGCCAAGAGGCCCGACAGTGTTTGTTCCTTTCACCTCTACAGGATTTTGCTTCTATTTTGCATCGAAAGAAGGAAAAGACAATCTCCACGGTAGGTTGCATACACTCATATTTCTCCACTCAGACTACAGTGTTACATTGATAGCGTGCAGGCGGATTGAGTTGTGTGCAGTGAAATGATCCAATAATTACCCCACTGTGCTTTCTGCATGGAATCACTTCCACACACTCATTCATATAAAGGAACATCCATCTTTCTTGCATGCCATGTAATGTCCTGCTTTGTAAGACCCAAGAAATTTTGCTGTCTGAAGTGGAGCTGTAAACAGCACCCTCCCTCCATTCAGACAACAATATTTGCCTTGTCCATCCTTTGTCTAATATCCTGTTCTCACAGTAACAGGTCAAAGAGGAGACCAGTAACTGGTCGAAGCAGAGAGTAAGAAGAAGTGGACACTTCCTATACTGGAGTGATTCCATGGTGACTGGCGCAGAAGGGGGTCCGAGCCAATGACAAGTTTTGCCCCTATTCTTCTTTCTGCTGATTTCTACAAGGGCAGCACTGACAGTAAGGAGGAAGAAGCTGACATCCACTATTATTAAAATTGATAACGGTGATGGTGATATTAATATTATATATGATATTAATACAATATTATTATTATTAATATAATATTCATCTGAGGATCACAGGGCAGTTAACATTATGAAAACACTAGGAAGGTCCGCCCTTGGAGGTTGATGGATCCAGTGGGATTCCAAACAGCTCTGGGTTGGTATGACTGGTGCCCCTGTTGAAGCCCTGGCCGACCTCTGTAATATCCGAATGGCTTGGGCCATTGAAACAATTGCCCCTGAGCGCCTTCTCCCACTTCGTGGAACCTGATTGGCTCCCTGACCATTAGGTCCAGTCACGAACGACTGGGGTTGTGACACTCATCTTGGCTTACTGGCTGAGGGAGCTGGTGTACAGCTTCCGGATCATGTGGCCAGCATGACTATGCTGCTTCTGGTGAACCAGAGCAGCGCACGGAAACACTGTTTACCTTCCCGCCAGAGTGGTGCCTATTCATCTACTTGCACTTTGACGTTCTTTCGAACTGCTAGGTGGGCAGTTATCGAGCCTACCTAGCAGCAAAGGCAGCAAAGAAGGCTGCATCCTTATTATGTCATCTGGCAGAGCTTCTCTGGGTTGTATGCCCAAACAAGGTGAAGGCACCAATGGTAGCTTGCTGTGACTTGTTTGCAAAGCATTTTGAGGATATAATTGCTTGTATCCGCCAAAACCTTGACTCTGCTGTTATAGCAGATGAATCTCATGGGGTGTCCAGAGCACAGTCTTGTCCTGTTGTGTTGGATGAGTTTCAGTTGGTAAGTGTTGAGGATGTGGACAAGGACCACTTGCACCCTTGCCCCTCTTAGCTGATAAAAACCAGCAGGGAGAGAACAGCTGTCTGGGCCAGGGAGGTGATAAATGCTTCTTTATGAGAGGGGGGTGGTCTCTCTCTGTTTGAAGGAGGTAGTGGTAAAACCTTCTTAAGAAACCTTCCCTGGATTTAGAAAACCTAACTAACTACCAGCCAGTTGCTAACCTTCCTTTCCTGAGCAAGCTTCTGGAGCAAGTGATTGCAGACCAGATCCAGGTGCTTTTGGAAGAAACTGATTTTCTGGATCCATTTCAATCGGGGTCTAGGCCTGGTTTAGGCACAAAAACTGCTTTGGTCACCCTGTATGATGACCTCTGTTGAGAGAGAGACAAGAGGAACATCTCCCTGTTAATTCTTCTCAACCTCTCAGCGGCTTTCGATATAATCAACCATGGCATCCTTCTGAAGCGACTCTCTGAACTAGGGGTGAGTGGCACCACTTTGTGCTGGTTCTAGTCCTACTTGGATGGTCATTCCCAGAGGGTGCTTCAATGTGGGGTTCCACAGGGCTCAATCCTATCCCGAAGTTGTTTAACATCTACATTCTTCTTCTTCTTTGGCGATCACTCGTAGCCGAGTAAGATTGTCTTCCAAAAACATGGTTTTAACAATGGGTTCGTAAGTGACTGTGTAGGCCAATTCTGGATCCACACGTCCTTTCACAGTGGGGACATTGGTTTCCAGGCAGGAGTTGATCACGGTGTGGATTTGCCAAGCGTGCCTTCCTCTTAGCACATTTCTCCCTTGCGCCCTGAGATTGAGTTTCTTCAAAACCCATGACACCTTTGATAAAGGCTGTTCTCCAACTGGAGCGCTCGCAGGCCAAGGGTTTCCCAGCTGTCAGTGTTTATACTACATTTTAAAAGATTTGCCTTGAGACAGTTTTTAAACCTCTTTTGTTGACCACCAGCATTACGCTTTCAATTTTTAAGTTTGGAATAGGGTAGTTGCTTTGGAAGACGATCATCAGGCATCTGTACAACATGACCAGTCCAACAAAGTTGATGTTGAAGAATTATTGCTTCAACACTGGTGATCTTTGCTTCTTCCAGTACACTGATATTAGTTTGCCTGTCATCCCAAGTGATGTGTAAAATTTTTCAGAGACACCATTGATGGAATCTTTCAAGGAGTTGGAGATGGCGTTTATAAGTGGTCCATTTTTCACAAGCATATAGTAAGGTTAGTAGTACAATAGCTTTGTAAACAAGCACATTGGTTTCCCTGCAAATGTCCTGGTCCTCAAACACTCTGCACTTCAATCGGGAGAAAGCCTCACTTGCAGAGCTCAGGTGATGCTGGATTTCGGCATCAATGTTGGCCCTTGTGGAAAGGTAACTGCCTAGGTAGGAGAAGTGATCAACATTTTCCATCTGTTCTATATATGATTTCTACTCTGGTGGGGAGTTTCCCATCGACAAAGTGTAGGATCATGGCAATGAAAATAATGAATAGAGTTGGGGCAATAACACAACCCTGTTTAACACCTGATCCCACTGTGAATGTTTCACTTTGAGAGCCATTGTTATTTGAGATTGTTGCTGTTATATTGTTATGGAGGAGCCAAATGATGTTTACAAATTTATCTGGGCAGCCAATTTTCAGAAGGACAGTCCACAAGACATTACGATTTACAGTGTCGAAAGCCTTAGTCAGGTCACTAAACACCATATACAGGGTTTGGTTTTGCTCTCTGCATTTTTCTTGAAGCTGTCAAGCGGTGAAAATCATGTCCACTGTCCCCCTAGAAGGCCAAAAAACCATTCTGGGATTCAGGAAGGGTTACCTCAGATATTGTTACCAGACAGTTTGCTAAGATCCTCGCAAGAATTTTGCCGGCCGCAGCTAATAGACAGATGCCTTGATAGTTTCCACAATCACTGATTCAATTTAAAATATTTCTATACCACCCTTCCATTAAAAGAAAATCCCCAGGGCAGTTTATGACATATCAGAGAACAATACAGAACCAACATCTCATAGCACAATAAGAACTTTCAAAGGCAGCAGCTATAAACCACTTAAACAAAGTTAAATCCCATTCAAGATGAAAAGCCTGGATAATTTTTATCTATTTTTATTTGGTTAGCTGGAGGGGGGAACGAGATACCACTACAAAAAGGCCCCCATCACACCTTACTTCTGATGGAAGGGGCAGCCAGATGAGCCCCCACAAAAGAAAATAATAATATGATAATAATTGGATTTCTTCCCCATTCTTCCCCATAAGATCCCTGAGTGGGTTGCAACATTATACAAATACAATATTAAAAATCAGTCACAGCAGTTTCCAACCAGAAATTCATGCAGGGCAGTGCATGTACTCCCTTCCCCACTGGATCCAATTCAGAGCCTGATTTGGTGCTTCAGAGCAGCTGTGAGATAATCTGAGATGACCCAGGGACAAACTGCCTGGATGTGGGTCCTCAATGAAATTCAGGGTCTTCCATGTTGTTAAATCAGGGTTTTCAAATAAGCATGCAGTTGGGAGGATGGATATTATTATTATTATTATTAAATTTACATACTGCCTTTCATCTGAGGATCACAGGGTGGTTTACAAGATATAAAAACACAAAAATACACAATGTAGTAGCAAACAAATAATGTTTCACCACACACAGTTTAAAAGGTCATAGATTGTTTAATCAGCCAAAGGCCAAGGAGAAGAGGAATGTTTTTGCCTGGTGCTCTGGCAAAATCCTAGGTTAATTCAGTTCAGAATGTGGGATTCAGACAGAGAAGTTGCAAAGCTTATATATATTGAGACTGAAGGGCCAGGTACAGAGGTACATCTCCAAAATATGGTGGAAGCTATACAGTGATAACACTAGATGTAATTCTGTATGGTGGGAATTCCTCACTTTGTACAGAAGATGTTCCCTCACATATCAAATGCTTTTTTTTACTGGGGGTAGGCAGGGGTACACGTAACCCTAAACATTTTGTGTTGCCCCGATGTATCAACCGACCGATGGACTGACAGGCCAGAGTCTGGGGTGGCTATGGTGGAGGCAACGGTCCTCCTCCTCTTTCTCCTCCCCCCACCTCCTCCTTTTCCTCTTGTTGGGCTAGAGCCAGCTGGCAAGCGCTCACCCCTCCTTGCTCAAGCCGACTGCTGTCTCCAGGGGCCTTCCCATCCTTTCAGTGCCACCAGCCTTGAGTCCCTTGTCCGGGAGTTGGGAGGGGGTTGGGAGGGAGGAAGGGGGTGAGGGGGAGGGGATAAGCCAAAATGAGAGTACCTCTAAACATTTTTTAAAGGGGGTGGGGAAGCACTGCATGTATCCATCAGGACATTGTCACCTGAGGCAGTCTGTCAAATGGTAGGGCTGCCCCTATTTCCATTTGCTGTGACCTTCACCTGGGCAATGTGTGGACAATATCAGCTGCAGTCATCTAGTTGTTTCTTTTATGCTGTCCCCTGTTTGACATTTTCCCCTGGATTAAATGGGGAAGGGGAAAGATACGGGGTGGTATTTTGATGATGTTGAGGCCATATGGAAATTTTTGCAAAACATGCATATGTGAGCAGCACTGAGTCCACAATAAAGTATCATGGGGAAGGATCCCATGACAAAGTCTGGCTAAAGATCTTTGCAGTTGATCCAGATAATATGTTCATACATATGTGCAGAGCCAGCGTGGGCCTACACACAGGAAACCCACCTCCCGCTATAAATAAGTCAGAAATTAATTTGTTATAACAAAAAGGGGGGACACTATGGAAAATCACATAAATTTTCTTTTGCTCTCCAGCTTCATCTTGTGTTGCATGTTTATAATGCATTCAAAATGCTGGTTTTTGACTAATGTAGCTGAGTCCAGTGCTTTTTCCCCTTAATATATATATATTTAGGGGTACTCTCATTTTCCTACTCATATTGAAATACCGTCCCTTAAGAAGGCCAAACCTAGATTTACAAAATGTTTAGGGTGTAAGCGTACCCCCAGAAAAAAGCACTGGCTGAGTCAGTAATGTGCATATAGTCTAGGGCTGTGTGTGCTCCCCGCCTCCCACAACCATTCTGGCACCTGATTTGAGCAGCCTCAATACAAGCTGGATTGATGTGCAGCTGACCCAGATATGGGGTTTGAACTGATTTGAGGGGCCTTGCACACACAATTGCAGGGGGGGCGGCTAAGGAGAGCCCCAGGCTTTGTCTTTCCTTCTTCCTGCCTCTCCTTCCTACCAGACCCCTCCCCACATTCTGATAGCCTTAAATCACTCTAGGTGGGCTTGATTAAAGTCTTGGTGTTCAGAGCGTGGGGACAGAAGGTGTGGCTTCAATCTCCATTTCATATGTTCATTGTGCACTGATTGGTTGTCTGAATAGGTCTTATTAGAAATGTACCGGATATTGTTCTACCACTAGTAACAATTATGACTGGATTTTTTGTAGGCTTTGGAAACAGATCCCAGTGGAAGTTGCGTATTTTATTCCTTATCATCAACTAAGATTATAATGCCAGGGAATTAGCTATAGAAAGCACCTCCTTTGATTGATTAATGGATGAAAAAGTTTGGGGGATGCTTTAGGCTTTTAAATGAGCTAAATGTATTCATTTCATGTCAAACAGATCTGTGGGCTGGATCCATTGGTTCAAATAGTGCAATTTTTCAAACCAACATTTAAATGCTTAAAGAATTACTAATAATGCTTTGATAACCCTTTTAATTGAGTGTGAAATAAATGAATGTTTTCCCCCTTCCCCCTACTCTTATTTTCACTTCTTATTTATTAATTTTTAAGAAATTCAGAATAAATAATTCCTGGAGACAATGCTACTTCATTTTCTTTTTCATTTCTCTCTCTCTTTCTCTGTTTGTTTTGAAACGTGAAGATCTGTATTCCCTTTTATAAATTCTGAAAACTCAAATAAAAATGCAAATGTAAAACTGAATAATGGCATTAATTCAGTGGAAATTAGTGGGTATTTGTAAAGTGGGAGGAGGGGAGCAGCACACAGACAAAAAAGGGGGAAAAACTAGTTAGCTAGGGGATTTATTTATTCTTCTCCTTTTCAAAGACTTCCACTTGTTCAGTGTGACTCCTGAGTGAGTCTTCAGTTAGATTAAGTGCTGTGCAGGAAGGCTAAAGCCAGCCAATTTTGCCTTTGGTATCATAGTCTCAGAGGTGCAACTGTGCCACATTTCTCCCTCTCTGAAGGTGCTTCTTCCTGAGTATAAAGAGCATTTGGATTTAGATCTTCCTATGAACACACCTCTCCTATGTCTTAGCAAAGAAGTATTTTGTAAGAAGCTTTACTGGGGATACGGTGCTTGGGCTTTGTAACTAGAACTTTTTTCCGGAACAAGCTTTGCTGTTTATCATATCAGAGCTTTCATGTTCTGCTCGAGAGATACAGTGCAGAAAAGAGCAAAAAAGAAAACAAAAAAGGCAGGATTATATGGAGGATGCTTAATCACCACACTTTGTGATATCCTTAAAGGACTGGTGGGTTTTGGAAAGGATGGCGGGCAATGCCTGGTAGATCAGGGTATGCCTGTGATAGCAAAAATATATTCAACCACCCAGAATGAAATATTTGGGTTTATTTGACAACATATCTAAGTGATGGTTGTTAAGTAAAGTGTAAAAGGGTTTGTTGTTTGTTGTTTAGTCATGTCCGACTCTTCATGACCCCATGGACCATAGCACTCCTGTCTTCCACTGCCTCCCGCAGTTTGGTCAAACTCATATAGCTTCAAGAACACTGTCCAGCCATCTCACCCTTTGTCGTCCCCTTCTCCTTGTGCCCTCCATCTTTCCTAACATCAGGGTCTTTTCCAGGGAGTCTTCTCTTCTCATGAGGTGGCCAAAGTATTGGAGCCTCAGCTTCAGGATCTGTCCTTCCAGTGAGCACTCAGGGCTGATTTCCTTCAGAATAGATAGGTTTGATCTTATTGCAGTCCATGGGACTGCAGATTGGCTAAGGCAGCCTCTGTGTCTTGTTTCAGAAACAAGGTCTTCATGAGATCTTGTGAGTTCCTAGATCCTTGGTGATGCTTTGATCCTGACTTTTTGACCACTTCTGGCATGTTCTCTTGTTTATGTGTGTCCATTTACCAAGTACCAACAAAGCTGTTTGAAAATGCAGGCAGCACAGTTGCTCCTTTGTGACATCCAACTCTCTTTGCATCATACAGCTAGAACAACAATAGCAACATAAAAAAAATGCAAGTGCGATGTGACAAGAATTAAGCTGAACTCTGAAAATGTAAGGCTTAATTACAACTCCAGAGTGGTGATTGTGCAAACTTCCTCCTACTTTTTTTCATTGCAAGAATCTGCATACTGATGAAATGTTCTTAACTAAACTGCTATTTCTGCAATGGAAGCTTGCCTCAGGCTCTATCTGCACTATACATTGAAAGCTGTATCATACTATATTCAACAGTCATGTCTTGCCCCAAAGATCCTGAGAACTGTACTTCATTAAGGATGCTGAGAGTTGTTAGGAGATCTCTTTACCCCTCACAGAGTAACAATTCCCAAATGGTTTAGAAGTCAATCCCTCTTCCCAGGAAAATCTGGGAATTGTAGTGCTGAGAGAGAAATAGGGATGACCTGACATTAGCAAACAACAGGTCCTATGATTATTTAAACACCTGTTTAAAGTGGTATGATATTGCTTTAGATGTATTGTGCAGATGAGGTCTTAGTTACCCAAGTGGATTATGAGAGAAAATAAGTATCTTGTGGGGATGTGACCTATGTGATTTAAAATAGCATCAGCATCATCAACAATGCACACACACCGGCAAGTCTAGAAGTGCAGTAACATAGTTTTGGTGCCTATAATTGCTTGTTTTGCAGCTAGCTGCAATGCCTACTGTAAGGGAGTATCACACACCTACACACCTTGGGGGTGTTTTCCTGTTGTTGAAGCTTTGGATAAATGTATAAATTTATATATCACTCTACTTAAGGAACAGCTGTCCAATAAATAAGTAAATAAATAAATAAATAAACTGTCAAAAGGAGTCAGTAAATCAGGGCTAAGGAACCACCTAAGACCCATGCTATTGGACGATGGATGATTATATGAGGGAAATCTGCATACATGGATGGGCATGTATAGTAGGAAACATTTGCACTGAAATGCTGGGAAAAAATTCATGAATACTTTTTTAATAAACAGAATTTGCAATCTGATGTGGAAATATGGAGAAAAGAAGCAACAACAAGAAACTGGAGCTGAATATGGGAAGAGCCTTCTGGATCATCAAATCCAGCATCCTGCCCTAACAGTGGCCACCCAGATGCCTACTAGTAAGCCTGCAAGCTTACAAGCACAAGAGCACTCTCCTCTCATGCAGCTTCCAGAAGATGGTATCCAAAAGCATCCCTGCCTCTGACTGTGGAGACAAAGCAAAGCCACCCTGACTAGTATCCTGACTACTTTCCTCCATAATTTGCCCACCCCTAATTGTGCCTCAGTGTCTGCTGACATGTGTACCAACACTCCCTCTGGAGCAGGTACATAGCTTGGGGGTACTCCAGGATTTTTTACTGTCATTTGAGGCTCAGGTGACCTCAGCGGCACCAAGTGCTTTCAATCAGCTTTGCCTAGTAGCCCAGCTGTGCCCTTATCAGGACAGGGACAGCCTAACTACCAATGTCTATGCTCTAGTAACCTCTAGGTTAGATTACTAGAATGTGTTATTACTAGAAAATGTTCCTCTTTAACCAGGCCTTTGACTGATTGACATCCGACACCCTTTTAAAATGTGTTGTGGAAGGGGGGATTATGGGGTTGCCTTTGTTTTGTTTTTATTATGTATTTTCTGTTTTTTATGTTGTGATTTTATGTTGTGAACTTCCCTGAGATCTACGGGCATAGGATGGTATATAAAACAAACAAACAAACAAACAAACAAACAAACAAACAATTAGTGCACTAGCTGTAGGATGCACCCATGTTCCAGTCTGAGATTGAATTTCTAGAGACCTTGAAAGGGGAGTGAAACCCCAGGGAATGGCAATGCTAGCAACTCACACCAAAGGACATTTTAACAAGGCATTGCCTCCTGAGGCGAGAAAAGGGTAGTAATTTACCAGGGACAGGGGCTGCACGGTGGTAAATAGGGACAGTTGGAGCATAGGAACTTATGAGACAGGGGAGAATATTTATACCTGAGTGGCTGTGTAACCAAGCACCTCCAAAATGACATAAAAGCACCTGCAGGGTAGTTTCTGCTCCCATTAAAGCTGATGGGGAGTTTTGACACAGTCGGCTAGGAGAGGCAAGTGGGACTGATGTTCCTCGGCAGCAAATAACAGTGACATTTGTGAAGTGCAAAATCCCGTCAAATTTGCGAGGCAGTCAATTTATGGCCCAGCCTTAAAGTGGGTATTACTTAGACTTTATTGTGTTTTAAGCTACTCAGTATAATTCAGCATTGAGGAGGAAAGCTTAATATACTCAGGTTTTTCACACACATAGGCCTGTGTATATATTAGTTAGCAGAACCACGAATCCCCTTTAATGCTCCAATAAATATGCTGAAATATCTGCAGCGACCTGCTGTTTTCAGCGCCCAAATTGAAGCTCTGCATGGAGGTATCAATCTCCGCTACTTGCTGCGCTGTACCTTTCCGAGCCTGCAATGAGGATCCATCTGCCGTGCGGTGTTTGTTCGATGGTTTGGGTATGGCACACGGCCTTAAAAACAGGCATACCTCCAAGTGGTGCCATCATACCCGCTGGGCTGTATTTGTGAAAAGCCACAGAGATGAGCTCTCATCAACAAAGATTTCTTTCTTTCTTTCTTGGCACACAGTTGGGAGTGATTTGGAGGAAAGAGTGCCATTTGCGCATCATAGGCTGACAGTGGGCAGCGGTGGGGTGGTCTGCACCAGGTGTCACCACTGAGGGGTGTGTGACAAAATGCTGGGCGGCACTCACCACGGGGCCTGCAGTGTGCCTGAGCCACGCGTCTCTCCTGGGAGTGACGCGGTGGCTTATGCGCACAAGCTCCACACTGCCCCAAACGGTCTGCCCGCCGCCTCCCCCTCAGCTGTAGGGAGGCAGGCAGACTCCTCAAAGGCCCCGCAGAGCATCCTGCCCTGACTCGCCCTGCCCTGTGGGCAGCTGGTTCTGCCCCTGGGCGCAGGGCACATGTGCTGCCCCAGGCGCCCGATCGGTTTGCTCTGCTGCTGACAGTGGGGCGTTTGTTTGTTGCAAAATGCAAAGCCTAAGACACGGGAATGGAACCTGGTAGTAAAAATGGGGATGGACCATTCAATTATGTTTGCATTTTAATTAAAAAAAAACTACCTAATTTACATTTTTTAAACCAAGATGTGAACAGAAATAATACTATAATTTTGAATTCACTCCCCCCACTGAATTGTACAATGCAGTAGCTCAGTCAAATGTGCACAAAAATGTTTATCTCAGTGAGAATAACATTCAAAACGGATAACGTTTGTGGAATTGCTTGGGAAAACGTGGACAAATGTTAAAACTGCATTAACATATGTTTGTTATGAGGATTTGGCACTAAAATGCTGATGAATTTTCATGAGGACATTTTAAAATAAAACAAATCAGAAATTGCTGTGGAAATGTGGAGAAGTGAATTTAAGGTTGGAAAAAATGAGAAACGGTGTGAAACTCAAGTTGTTGGATTCATCCACCCTTGGTGGTACCTCGGGTTACAGACGCTTCAGGTTACAGACGCTTTGGGTTACCAACTCCACTAACCAGGAAGTGATTGCTCCAGGTTAAGAAATTTGCCCCAGGATAAGAATGGAAATCGTGCGCCAGTGGCACAGAGGCAGCAGGAGGCCCCATTAGCTAAAGTGGTACCTCAGGTTAAGAATCGTTTCAGGTTAAGAACGGACCTCTGGAACGAATTAAGTTCTTAACCCGAGGTATCACTGTACTTCAGAAAACTTGGTTTTTTTTAAAAAAATCTAATGGATGCAGGAAAGGTAGCTTCAATTTCCCAAACATCTATGACTCAGAGGTATACACCTTTTTCTTTTTTTCTTTGCTGAGGGCCTTGGTAGACAACCTGATGATTTTTCTCCTGCTGTAGCAATTGCAAGGCACTGCCATATGATTTTTAATTGTATACTTATTGCTTATTTTATTTCTTATACTGCATGTTATTGCATTACGATGCGCATTCCATAAAATTCAAGTTGCAATATGATATAAGAAGTAAAGGAAGCAATAAAAAGAGAATTAAAAATCAATTATGAATATTTCACAGGGACATTTAAGTTCACAGACAAACTGGGTGAGGCATTACAAAAGCATTTTTTGGGAAACCTTGGCTTAAAGAACAGGAGGGCAGATCCCAGTTGAACATGGCGAGAAACCCTCTGAACAATCAGAATAGTTCTTCAACAGAGCCAATTACCTGAGGGGTGGTAAACTCCCTCACTGAAGGTTTTAAAAGAGGCCATGCCCATACAATACATTTAAAGCATGTGGCTTCCCCCAAAGAATCTGGAAAACTGTAGCTTGTTACAGGCGCTAGAAATTGTAGATGGGTTCCCAGGATTCTTTTTGGGAAGCCACATGCTTCAAAGGTATGGTAGGGGTGCGAGAGGCTTGGAAGCTCTCTGTTGGAGATACTCTAGCTCTGGATGTCCTCATCAAGAAGATAGTTGGACGGGGTGGCCCATGATTCTAATGGCACATTTTTTAAAACATAATTTTTATTAAAGATTTATTAGTTTTTTAAAAATGTGCATTGTCTCTTTTTTCAAGTTGCGTTTTCTACAGATCAGTTATGTTTGTTGTGAGACTTTAGTGTTGCATGTAGTATAAGGTTGGTAAGAAAAGAGGGGGGAATGGTGAGAGGGGTGGGGTCAGGTGGTAATGCTTCTATTTTTCTACTTAGAGTATGTGTGTGGGGTTTGTGTCAGTGTCACTTGTGTGGGTTCTCCTTCCATTTCTTTGTTATATTTCCTTGGTGGTGAGAGATGATGTTGGTGGTAGCCTAGGGTTTGGTTGGTTGTCTTTGGTTGGCTGTAGTGAATTTGCTTGTTTGTGTGAGTGTGTAAGAGGGTGTGAGAAAGTGAAAAAAATGGGTAGAAAATAATAATGATATTGTTGAAAAGGAGGTTTGTATATGTAGTTAAAAAGGGTATTGCTAAGGGTCACTGGGTTAAGGCTAAGGGGGTGCTGCCCTTACCATTTTTCAAAAAACAAAACAAAGCGGCCAGCAGCACCTCCACACCAGCAAGGGAAGGTCTGCACTGTGGTTAGGCTCTTTTGACTCAAGAAAATCACCATTTTATAGTTCAAATTGGGAAAAATAAATACAGTGTGGACAAAAGTACAAAGATTCATAAAATGTTTAGGGATATTCGTCCTCCTGCGTCCCCCCAAAAACAAAGCACTGGACAGGGCCAATTCTCTTTTTTAAAGAAAGTGGTTGGGTTTTTTTTTAAAGAAAGTGTTTTGTGGAAGCATAAGAACTGACTCCTTTGGAAATGAAACATTTAAGCTTTTACTGGCAGAACTTTCTTTAATACAGAATTAAAACATCAAAAATATCCATACAATGTCTTGCACTCTCCAGCACTGGTTCATGTGCCTGTGAAGATGGCAGGACTGAGAGAAAGGCCTCCCCAGAAGAACTCAAAGCCCACACAGGCCCATCTACGAAGAAATGGTCATTCAGAAAGTTTAGACCCAAGCCATATTGGGCTCTGCCAGCCATAACCAGCACCCTGTATTATGCCTGAAAATGGACTGGTAACCAGTGGAACTGTTATAACAAGGAAAATAAAAAAAATTCCTTCAGTAGCACCTTAAAGACCAACTAAGTTTATATTTTGGTATGAGCTTTCGTGTGCATGCACACTTCTTCAGATACACTAGAAACAGAAGTGTCAGACCCTATATATATACAGAGGGTGGTGGGGGCGGGTGGGAATGGGTGATGGGAGTGGTAAACCTGTAGATGGCTGTTAATGGCTGCTGATGGCTGCAATTAGTCCTGGGGGGGTGGAGCAAGGGCTGAGGTGCTAAAGAAAGCTTGATCATGCATAATGAGATAAGAGTCCGATGTCTCTATATGTTATAACAAGGGAGATTCTATCCCTGTAGCTGACTCTAGTCAGCAATCAGGCTGCAGAATATTGAACTAAACCACTGAAATTTCTGACCACTTTCCAAAGGCCCCATACAGAGCATGTTACAGCCACAGTAATCCATATGGGATCATGTAAATAAGGCTTGCATCATTCTGACCAAGATAGACATAGGAAAGGTTGCCAAATTATCTATAACAACATGTTTCTGCTTCTGTAAGGTTCATCTTCCAGGGCTTCAGAAGAACTTTTGATGGTCAAAGGTCCATAAGTAGTCTGTTGAAGATCAATGTGAGTTTCTTTAAAAAAGTGAAAAGATAAAATGAAACTGGTGCTTTCTCATCCAAAGCAGAAGAAAGCATTGAATCAAAAACCAACGGGGATCTGAAGGAAGCCGCGACTTCACTTGTCTAGGTCAGTGGCTTCTTTTCTCTTATTATCAGAGTCACAACATCATCCTGAGACTCTTAACCTTTTGCTGTGAACTCCTGTTTTTCTGAAGTTTATTGCTTTGCTTCAGAATGTCTTTTTCTATAAAAGGTGCACCCACTAACTGGTTTGGTTCTCTATAAATGGCCCTGACCCCTGACATGTAGTTGTGTGTGTATATGTGTGTGCTCTTAGAAGAGAAGCAATCAAGGTTGGTGATACTAAATCCAGTTCCCCTTTCTTCCTCTAATTCAGGCATAGGCAAACTCAGCCCTCCAGATGTTTTGGGACTACAACTCCAATGACTCCTAGCTAATAGGACGAGTGGTTAGGGATGATGGGAATTGTAGTCCCAAAACATATGGAGGGCCGAGTTTGCCTATGCCTGCTCTAATTTTATAAGGTTTATAAAATTATGAATAGCACAGAATCTGTCAACAAGACTTTCATGCTGACATCTTTCGTACATTCTAAATTTGTTGGGTCATAAAGGAGTTTCAGCACGAAACCCCAAACACATAAATATTCACACATGCAGACCACAGAGAGTGTACTAAATTAGCCTGCACTAACTTAGGCACATCTTTCTTTTCAGAGAGTCTTGTTATTAGGGATGTCAGAGGATTCGGATGAAAATGGAAATGGGAGCAGAGAATTTTTCTGTGTCTGCTTATTTGTCCTATGTCCAGAACAGAAATCAATCCAGCAAATACAATCATCATTCACTGTTACTGCTTTCAGTCTGCAAATTATATATAATCGATTGCATTTCCGCCTATTTGCCTTGTGTTTCCTGTGAACTGAAATTTATGGGGTGGAATAACTTAATGGGCAATGTAATTTATGTGATTTACATAATTAATTATGCATATAACATATATGCATGTATATGCCTTCTCTTATATATGCCTGCATCTCTTTTGCCCTCTTTCAGGTTTAAGACATTTTGGGTCCCATTCAACTAATGGGTTCCATTAGTGGAAGCCTGTGCAAAAGCTTCCACTAGTATAATGGGGATTATCTCTTCCCTTTCCTCCAATCCTCCAAAAGTGGTTATTGGGAAGTCAGGAGAACCCCACAACAGTCTGTTTTTTTGGGGGGGGGGAATTGGGGACTGCAACGTCAGACACACAGAAATACTTGTGCTAATCAAGCGAACTCCTTAGTTCTACATTGAATTCCTCCCAAAATCTCTCTGCTCCCCGGCCAACCCAATTATGAAAGCCACATATATATTTCCCCTTTCAGAGAACTCAGCTAACTCTCAATCTTCCCTCCAGTGCTGTAGTTATTTTTACTCCTGTGACTCACAAGTGCTGTCTCCATTTAGCATCTTTCTGCCCTAGACTGAGGTTTTGGGGTTGTTGTTTTTAAACAACAACAACAACAACAACAACAACAACAACAACAACAACAACAATGTTGCAGCTTATCAACCATTGCACATCCCTTTTTTTTCGAAGATTCCTAATGGATTGACTCTGGTAGGCATTAATCTGACTCATTCATGGAACATAAAAGTGGAGAAGCCAAGGGATCAGATGATATGCTAGGTCAAGTGTGGGGAACCTCAGGACCACCTGTACCTGGCTCTCAGGGCTCTCCCCAGGCCACCCCCAGTGGTGCCTCACACCCTCCTTCAGTGCAGTGTGTTTGTCATACTGAAATGTGTCATTCAATGGTCATAATGCCTCTTGCTTGCCTGAATGGAGAGATGTGGGGTGGTGTAGGAGCCTCTGACTTTTGCATGGCTGCTGTGCATCCATTACCCTGCCCACTTTTGCCTCTGGCCCCACTTACCCCTAGTATGCAGCCCCATGGAAGTTGTTCATGAGGGAATGTGGCTCTTGGCCCCTGAAAGGTCCCCCACCCCTGTTCTAGATAATGTAGAACAACAATATAATTCTCAGAAAGAAATGGCACCTCTTCCAAAGGATGATAGATTTGGTGGGAGAGAATGCCAATGATCCATAGTTGCAGACAAGAAAGTTATCTGTTACCTCAATACAAGCAAGAACAAAGCTATGCTGAGGCGGTCATGACAATGCTGAGCCTGAATGCACTTTTTAACACTGAAACTGCATTGCAAAATCCCGCTAACTGCATAATCTGAAGAAGTGTGCATGCACACGAAAGCTCATACCAATAACAAACTTAGTTGGTCTCTAAGGTGCTACTGGAAGGATTTTTTAAAAAATGTCGTTTCGACTATGGCAGACCAAAATGGCTACCTACCTGCATAATCCACCTGGAAGTTGCATTGCAATGTGCAAGCAGAATGCTGGATCAGGTCAATCTGCTGTGATTCTGCTGCAAAAAGCCAGGTTCAACCCCCAGGGTCTCCATGTAGGGCTGGGAATGTCTTTTGTCTTGAGCCCCAGAAAGCTGCTATCAAGTCAGTGTAGACCAGGCTTCCTCAACCTCGGCCCTCCAGATGTTTTGGCCTACTCCCATGATCCCTAGCTAGCAGGACCAGTGGTCAGGAATGCTGGGAATTGTAGTCTTAAAACATCTGGGAGGGCTGAGGTTGAGGAAGCCTTGTGTAGACAATACTAAACTAGATGGCCCTATGGTCTGACTAGGTATATGCTATGTTTCGATTTTCCTATCCCTTTGCAAGTATGGAAACAAGATTTCAACTGCCAGCAGTTAGCTTCCCTCCATGAAACTGGAGTGTGGGGGGGGATGTCATCTTCTACTTTGTCTCAAGCAGAATACACACACACACACACACACAGACACACACACACACACACACACACTGCCCCACTTCCCCCAAATATATATCCTGGCTACCAAGGGACAGATGGAAATAACTTCACTAGCAGTTGATTTGGCTGGCCTAGGAAAACACTGGACAGGTGGGACTATTAGTTTGTTCTGAAAGAAATAAACAAACAAAATGGGAAAAAAGAAAAACTTCCTTGAGATTCCAGCAGGTTGCACTTCTGAGTTGGGAGCCCCAGTGCTAATTAGGTGAACTATTCCAGTGGTGAATCTCAGTGCTGAGTCTGCAGTTAGGACATCATTAAAGATGTGACATGCTCAAAGTTTATCTTTAAATACAAAAGGGAAAATCAATGTAAAGAAGAATCAGCAAGCTGAAGGCAACGTTTTATCGCATGGTTCAAAGGCAGTTTTTGAATATGCTGAACATATCTTTTAAAGTAGCCTATGGCTGACTCGGATGAATCCCAAGCCGGAATTAAGATTGCCGGAAGAAATATCAACAACCTCAGATATGCAGATGACACAACCTTGACGGCAGAAAGTGAGGAGGAATTAAATAACCTTTTAATGAGGGTGAAAGAGGAGAGCGTGAAACTCAACATAAAAAAAAAACTAAGATCATGGCCACTGTTCCTATCACCTCCTGGCAAATAGAAGGGGAAGAAATGGAGGCAGTGAGAGATTTTACTTTCTTGGGTTCCAGGATCACTGCAGATGGTGACAGCAGTCACGAAATTAAAAGACGCCTGCTTCTTGGGAGAAAAGCAATGACAAACCTAGACAGCATCTTAAAAAGCAGAGACATCACCTTGCTGACAAAGGTACGTATAGTTAAAGCTATGGTTTTCCCAGTAGTGATGGATGGAAGTGAGAGCTGGACCATAAAGAAGGCAGATCGCCGAAGAATGGATGCTTTTGCATTATGGTGCTGGAGGAGACTCTTGAGAGTCCCATGGACTGCAATAAGATCAAACCTATCCTTTCTGAAGGAAATCAGCCCTGAGTGCTCACTGGAAGGACAAATGAGGCTCCAATACTTTGGCCACCTCATGAGAAGAGAAGACTCCCTGGAAAAGACCCTGATGTTGGGAAAGATGGAGGGCACAAGGAGAAGGGGACAACAGAGGATGAGATGGTTGGACAGTGTTCTCGAAGCCACCAACATGAGTCTGACCAAACTGCTGGAGGCAGTGGAAGACAGGAGTGCCTGGCGTGCTCTGGTCCATGGGGTCACAAAAAGTCGGACATGACTAAATGACTAAACAACAACATGGCTCTGTCACCTACTGGTAGTCAACATCTCCACCACTGAATGTCATCTCAATAAATGTAGTAGCCAGACTCATTGACTCCTGAGTCCATAGGAGCCAACTCCTAGGGGCCGAAGGGTCTTCAGCCCCCCCAAACCACAACAAGGTTGATGGGCATTGTCATTCAAATGGTGTGTGTGTACCAAGTCATGTGATTGATTATGCAGGGTGGAGCTCAACAGCCCCCCCCAATATTTCATTCAAGTTGGCACCCCTGCCTAAATCATTGTTCAACAAGAAACATGAGCTGGCTGACCTAATTTGATTTTTTGAAGGTAAGATAATAACATATGTTTTAGACACTTTCCGCCACTACTGATCCCTAAGTCCTTCCTAAGTCCCAGCATGTTTTTATTGCTACAGTGGTACCTTGCTTTTGGAACAGCTTAATTCACGAGCAACTTGGAACCTGAATGCTGCAAAACTGGAAGTAGGTGTTCCGGTTTTCGAACTTGTTTTCAGAAGTCGAACGTGTTCCGTTTTGAGTACCCCTATGTTTCTGTTGCGCTGCTAATTTGCATGCCCCCATTATAATTCAAGCCTCCCGTTTCCGATTGCAGTGTTCTCAGGTGATATTTGGAGCTTATATTTGGTGCTTTTGTTTTTGCTATTTATTTTGTGTTTTTTTGTTTTGAGGCTTTTTCAGTTAATTTGTTTTTGTGACTGTGTGGATCCCAGTTCAACTACTGATTGATTGATTGATTGTGCAACTGTGGAAATGAATAAAATACAAAAAATGAGTATGATAAGTGCAGGTAAGGAAAAAAATTAATTTTAATTTTTATCATCTACAATACTATTTTATTTATTTTCTAGTACAGTACATTGTTTATTGCTTTCATTTTATGGATCAATGGTTTTGTAATATAGTAAAATTCATGTTAAATCGCTGTTTTAGGGGTTGTTTTAAAAAATCTTGAATGGATTAATCCATTTTGCATTACTTTCTATGGGAAAGCGCGCCTTGGTTTGGAAACGTTTTGGTTTTAGAACAGACTTCCGGAACGGATTAAGTTTGAGAACCAAGGTACCACTGAATACAAAATAAGGATTAAAAAACCAACAGAAAAGTCAACAAATAAAGTTTCTTCTCTGCATAACTGCATAAGTCTAGTTAACAGCTGAGATTTTAAATTGTTAAAATGCCTTCATCTGGCGCCAAAACGTCCATAAAGAGATCTCACACAAGCTTTTCTATGAAAACTGTTCTAGATCTAAGGTGCCACTGCTGAAAAGGTGCACTCCTTGATGAGTAACCAGTCATACGTGGGAGCAGGCAACAGGAATAAGACTATTTTATTTTAAAATTTTGTATACTGCTTGATTATCAGAATGTACAATGCAGCTAAAAGAGAAAACGACTAAGAACAGTGATGGTCATGAAACAAAGGGTCTTTGTGGTGCAGAATGCATTTGGGGGTCGGAGAAAGAGCCTAGGAATTGCATAAACATTGGCAATTGCATGCTGTGTTATGTCAATTCTGCTGACAGTTACAGGCTTGGAAATCATTAATAGCATTTATTTGTGGGTGTGTTCCTTTGGCTCCAGGCTATATCCACAAGAATCCAAATTGGAGTGGAAGGATGAGTTTCATCTACAAAAGAGGCAACTTTCCAAGGTGAAATTTCACCTGAGATGTTTTGGCTCTGCGAACAGCTACTGATTCTTGTCTGATTTGCTTCCACCTCATACTAATAAACACAACTTCCAAATCTTCTCACTTCCTCAAAGCAACAAGAAGTCTATTAGGAGTGGCAGCAGCAATCATGGAGCCTCTGAGGCACAATTCAGAAAGTCAGTATGCGCAGCGCATACTACAGTGGCAGATATGATTTTAAATTGTATTCTCAGAGTAGGAAACCACAGCTTTATTTCCTCCAGAAAAGCACTGGTTGAAATACACTCCAATTTTACCAGCTTTTGTCTGGGGAATCCCATGAATTTAGACTCTGGCCTGCAGGATGGATTTTTTTTTCTAACATGAAATAGGAGACATGGCAATAAGGAGTAGTACATTCAGTTAGCAAGGAACTTTAATTTTGGGAGCTGATGGCAGCTGATCTTTTTCTAATAGTGTTGTTTGCACCCCAGGTCTCTGAGCGATGGGAGGTTTTAGCGTTTATTTGGAGCTTGATTTCCTCTGGAATGAAATCACAGATGACTTAATGTTTTTTTCTCTGATTTTATTTTTGAAAATACAGTTTGAACAAAAGTGGAGATTCAGAGCTCAGAACCTCAAAGCCCACTGGTTTCCTCACATTGCCCCCTGAAAATGCTTCAGGTCTCTGACTGCCCAAGTGAGCTTCATTTTTCTATAGGGGTTTGGACCCAGGCCTTCTTGATCCTAGCCCAATACTCTTTTTTTTTTTAAAAAAAAAATGTCTGTATTGTTTAAAAATTGTAAAACAAACACATTTCATACAGACACATATTATACATACAAACATATATTGTACATTACAATGACAAATAACAAATATAAAAAGCAAGTTGTTTTATAACTTTTAAACTTATAATCTATTAACAAAATTTTAAAAATGACTTCCAATTAAACTTGCTGTATTTTGTCTATTATTAAGATGTTTTTGCAGTTATATATATATATATATATATATATATATATATATATATATTTCGTATTTTCATCACTTATTCATGTATTTAGACATTTACATTGTACAAGGTTCAGTCTAGCTCTGCCAAAGGGGTTTCTTTTATGTTGTTGTTTCTCAAATATTCTTTAAATGCTCCCCATTCCTTGTTGACTGCTTGTTTCATTTGTCTTCTTATTTGACCTGTTGTTTTTGCCAAAAATTTGTAAGTCGAAGCAACCCTATCTAAAAATTCGTAAGGAGGGTTGACTATTGGCAATAATGTCTCAAAAAGTTCTCTTTCTCTTTCTCCCTGAGCCTTGTGGTTTTCTCTGTGCTAGGTTGCTTACAGCAAGGAAAATTTCAGCTCTTTTTCTTTTTATCCCCGTTTATGTTCTCTTTTTGCTCTGTTTGGCAAAGAGTTTATTTTGAATCCTCCTTCAATTGCCTGCCAAACGTTTAGAAAGAGTACGGGTAGGTTGGTTGGAAACTTTACCGCTGCTAACCGTCTCGGGTTACGGGGCTTCTTGAAGAGAGGCGTTCTAATCCTCGCATCTGGGTCCCTCTGCTCTTTCGCCATGAGACGTAGAATGCCGAGGCTCCCGCCCAACGTCACTGGATGCTTCGTCTCAGGGTCACCCCCTGGGACTTTTTCGGGGTCGTGTAGCCCTCACATGCACCCCCAAAACCTCTCCAACAATCGCTCCTGCTTGGAGCCTTTGCGGAGCGCGTCCGTCACGGTCGCAGTAAAATCAGAAGTCGATCCTAGCCCAATACTCTAACCACCTCATTACATTGACCCTAAGTTATGATTCTGAAAATCTTCTTAATGCAGTGGTGGGGAACATTTTCAACCAGAGGGCCGCACTCCCTTCTCAGCATCCTTCTCATGGTCACTTGCCAGTAGTGGGTGGGGACATAGGCAAAAGTGGGTGGAACAACAACTGTAAATTTTGCTTATTCCAGTTTCTATACTTGCAAAGCTCTCTGTCCAGGCATCTAGGATAGCAAGTGGCATTGTCAGAGTTCAAAGCCAAACAAGCACTAGCAGGGCTAGTGAGGTGCATGCTTTTGGGATAGGTCGCATGGCTAAGGAAGAGGTGCAGCTTGAATATAGAAGTCTGGGGCGGTGATATACAACTCCTCTTTTGTGCATTGAAAAGTCATGTATGAACTTAGACAAATCTAAGATCTCCCTCTTTTACATGTAGCTTGTGAGGATGCTTCTGTGTGTAGCATCATCCATCTGGGTTTTTTGTTTATTTTCTTATTTGCAATGCACAAAACCCACCTGAGCTTTCTGCACATATCATCAACCACCACCCTCCCTAACATGCAGCTGACAATCTATCTGTGCAAAAGCAGCTGCCACTGTGCTCTGTATATGCTAGACAGAAAACTATTACCTTGGCTGCAACCTGGAGTTTTCTCTGTTTAAAGTTAAGGGTCAGGCTTGATGGGGCATTATATGTGTGAATGCATTTAGTGTGTCTAGGTTTGTTTGCTAAAGAACAACTAAGCAGCAATCAAGATCAGAAATTGTATGTGGAAGGGACATTAACCTTCCTCACCACTACAGTTTTGATTACAGTCCTTCCACCCCACCCCCCACAACCAAACTGATATTAGCTTTTGCAGACATGGAAGCTTCTATCCGAAGACCAATAATAGTTGAGGGGGTCCACATTGTTTTCATCAGGACTTGGGCAGGTGGTAATGGTTAAGTAAATCGTCCACACCTGAATGCAAAAGCCAATATTAGGGCCAATTGCTTGTACATGAAAAAAGTATGTATTAGGATAAATGTATAGAAAGCATAGTGACAGATTTTATGAGGACCTTTTAAGCAAACTGATCCAGAAATGTGGAGAGTTAATTTAAAGAAAAATCGGTAAGACAAGTGACAGAGATACAAAAATGGACAGATCCACCCACCCACCTCTGAACAATGAGTCAGATCCAGGGTGGGGACCCTCAGGTGTGGTCCTCTCTATCTCACCCTCAGAACTCTCCCAAGGCCACCCCTCCACTTACCTAGCTTTGCATCTCAAGTGGTTTTGCTTAGCCAGAAGGTGCCTTTGAACTCTGAGAATGCCTCTTGCTTGTGTGCATGAACAATATAGAGGGATGTGTAAGTGTATGAAGTAACTTGTCTACTGTAATGTAACATTCCTTGCTCAACCCACTTTTTTCTCTGGCCACTTCCACCACTGGTATATGGCCCTTAGAATGTTCCCCAGAAGGTAATATGGCCCCTGGACCAACAAATGTTCCCCATGCCTGGGTTAGATGCAGGAACACAATTAATTTCTCCTCTAGGGCACTATTCATACATTTGTGATGAATGTGTGTAGGCTTATACTGGTGAGTGATGCAAGCACAACCTCTATCTCTACATTTTAGTTCATGCCATTTCCACTGCAGATCTTCCCATGGTTCAGCACATCTAAAGGGGGATTTAAAATGCATTCAGATAAACGTGCTTAGAATCCATCCCATGATCAGGAACCCTGATAAAACCAGTGTTAACTTGCAAGTTATTAACTATCTTCAGATACCTCTGGGAAATAAGTAATTGAGTTTAAAAATCAAATAACTTATATGCATAAGTCAGGCAAAGGGAGAGAAAGGGAAGTAAAAGAGTAATCTGTTTGGGATCATTCCATCCTCTTGATTCAGAGCAGTGCATGCAAATCTGATCAAAACAGTTTTGCAGGCAGCAGAAATGCTGAAAAGAGAAGGGGAAAAAATCTACTAAAAAGATATAGTTTTTTAAACTGCAAAACAACAACATCTACACAATCACTATATGTGTTAAAGCGACTGTGTTGAAGGGAGAATCTATTGTCAGATTATGAATGTTTCCAATATCTAAAGCTATTTCTGAATAGAAAGAATCAGATTAACAGTCTGCCAGATGGAGGGAATGTAAGGTAAATCAGACTTTGGCAGGAGACAAACCAGAATGAAACAACAGCTGTTCATATGGGAGTGTTGTCCTTTCATCCTTGCTTATTGGTGTGTTGCAACTAGTGGCTTCCACAATCGTTTCACCACCCCATATAATGGAAGTGCCTCGAGTCTTGCGGATTTTGGCAGGTGGTTGACTTTTAGGATCATACAAAAGACAAGAAATTTCAAGTCCATGGATCACTATGGCCATACTGTTCCTGACCATGAACCATGAACAGCTGTAGTTGATGTACCAAAGTTGATGTATGCAAACCAACCACCAGCAAGCATTTAGACAGTGTCCTCACCCCATCAGCAAATTGGGCAAACTGAGGAGCAAGCTCTTAGGCTTGGGCTTTGTAGACCCTAGTGGGCAGGAATTGGCATGCTGGTACTGAAACTGATATGGGACCCTGATTCACATAGCTGAGTGTGTCCAGCCTTTGATGGAACCAGAGTGCTGGTGACTACTAGTGATCCAGTTCAAAACACACACCTCTCCAAGAACCTTACAACTCAGTAGCAATCCTACATTTGCTAACATGCAATGCATGAAACAGGCCAAAGAGCTCACCTTCTCACAGATACACTAGTCTCCTATGCACATTGTGTGTGTGGGTGAGGTGGGGTATAGGGGTATGTGAGTGACCATTGTGCATCCTCTTCTGCTTTCTGGAAAGGCAAAATCCCAAGAGGACTATGTGCCATTTTATTTCTGAACAAATGCTTCCGTTCTATGGCAGAGAACTACTTAGAATTCATCTAATAAGGCAGCTAGGTGTTAATCTCAGGGCTTGACCCCTTCTGCACTAAAACACTCTTAACACCCCAGCCTTGAAATGTATCACATGCGAAATCTGTGCATCTGCATTGCAGCAGAACATTAGGAAATGACAAAGCCTTTGCCCCTAAGCACTTACAAGCTAAATTTGGGAGGAAGGGGAGAGAATCAGAGAGACAGAGAGAGAGAGGAAAGGAAGAGAGTGGCAAAACAACTCTCCTGGATTATGACTGGATTCTTTAATCTGGGAGGCTCATTTGCTTTCTGGAAGACATCCTGGTTAGTTCCCATCAAATGTTCCCCTGCAGCTAGTGAATCCATTCTGAATGACATCTTCCATTATTTCTCTGTCCTCAGCTGCCTTTTCTTTCTTGCTAAGTGGCTGGATAAACCAAGAGAATCACATTGTCAAATATGCTTAACAGATGTCAGGATGTGTGCATGTGTGTGTGTATATATATACATATATTCCTCACTGCTGCCAAATGTGGAACATATTACCCCATGCTGGGAAGCCAGTAATCTCACTGTGCTAAATGAAGCAAAAGTTACACATCAGAACGGGCCCATTGCTTTCTATGTCTTTCTGGATTATTAGTTATAGAAAATTTCCATTGTAATCTTGCCCCTCCTCCCCACTGGTTGTTGTAACATGCTTTATGAATGATGAGTAGTATACAGAAGACTTTGATGTGATCATGACATGAAAGTCTGCTGTGGACTTTTGGAGAGGCACTTGGATGAGTCCGTTACTCCTTGACCTCAGCTTCCATCTGTAAAATGGCAAGAATGGGATGAATGAGGTGAGGATTGCAGAGCTTGGTTAAGATTTAGAGGCATCAAGAGAAAAGTAATGGTAAGAGCTAACAGCTTCATACAGGGCTGGCCCTGCCATTAGACAGTAGCAGCAACAGTCCCCTTGTTCCTCCTGAGCCTCTCCCCACAGTGTCATTCCCTCTTGTTGTCACACCATGTCCTGGTTGGCTCCCCTAACCTGGCCTCCTACTTCAGGTGCAGGAGAGGATGCTGGCCCATCACCAGTGCTGCAGGAAGCTCAACCTTGCACCTTCAATTTATATCCATATTATACCACTTGAAGAGCCATAGTTTTCCCCAAAACAATCTTGCGAACTGTAGTTTGTTAAGGGTGCTGAGAGTTGCTAGGAGGATCCTATTCCTCTTCTAGATTTACAATTCAATGGGTGGTTTAACATATCAACCCCTCTCTCCACAGCGTGCTTTGCATTTTAGTGTCAATTTATCCTAATAAGCACGTTTCATGAATGTGTTCTGACTAATGTGTTTATTTCCCCAAGCCATTTCCCCTAATTTAATGCATTTTTGTATGCTATTTTCGTGAACATATTTAGGCACACCTCCCCACCCCATTATATGTGTTTTGGTAAGCATTGTTTGGAAAACTGGACCACAATGTTCAGCTAAGAATGAATTCTGAAGGATGACTGTGTTTGATGACTCGTATTGGGAAGTGCAGTTTAGGTATTGCTGCTTTAAATGTGAATTGAATCAAATTTCTTTTAGCTACTGAAGAGAAGTCTTCTCACCCTTTGTGCTGATTGGGGCCAATCAGAATGAAAGGAGGTGAATCAGCCACTGAGGAGGGGCTCCTAGGGTCACCCAGGAAGAGGCACCCAGGAGGAACACTGAGATGTTTTTGTTCTGTATGCTCCAAACCCAAGGATTAAGTGAGCACAGTGAGAACACAAGGTGCTTCAGTTTCAAAACAGTGTGCAAATTCTGGTACATGCAATGGAAAGGAAGACTTAATGTAAGAAGATTTTGGAGCATTCCCAATCAGTTGCCAACGTAGGCACACAGAAAATAGCAGATCTATCTGAAAGACAACACACAGAGATCTGCATGGAACATTGCAATGCATTATTCATTATTATTGTATAATTATAAGATTATGGTTTAATCTTAAAAGATTTCATATATTTAAGAAGTGGATGTGTCTGTGAGGAATGTGTGGCTATGACTATCATGATGGGAGCCTGAACCTCTGAATTTGCCACTGCACTATTGTTTCAAACCATTTTTAATCAGATGTGTGTTTGTGTTAAGGGCCCGGATCTAGAGGCACATCTTCAGCATACGGAAGGCACTCTATAATGGTTGTTACCTCTGTGGAGAAGGAATTCCACAGTTTAGGAAATTAGGGGAAATATCTTTCAGAGAACTGGGACATTCATAACAATATTATCAGGGCAACAGGTCCACACTTGGAAAACAAATTTGGGATGCGAAAGTAAATGAAACTAAAAATTTAGGTCATGAATTAGCATTTAAGGTAATTTATAAAATAGTGCTCTGTTATGACAGCAGCATTGCCTGTCAATGGTTTATTATGAAATTCAATGGGCTCAAAGAGGTAAAACATAATTGGATTAGAGGAAAAATAGATAATGATAAAGGGTTTGAGAGCTATGTTATTATCTTTCATTCCTACAAATAAGAAAAATTACATAAATGGCTGCAAAACAAAGGGGCTTTTGTCACCAGAACAAAAATTATATTGCAAAGTAAGATCCTGTGGACTCTGTACTGAAGTTTAATGCTTTTTTCTCCCCCATGATTTATCATTCTAAAAGCCCAGAACTCTCATGCTATGCAAATGCAAACTGAAGGTCAATCTGCATATTCAGATACTGTAAATCAAAAGGACTGTGCCAGTTTAAATGGTTTGAAAAGGGAGTATTTTACATTTTTCATGTTCTTTCAAATAAAAATGTCCCTGGAAATGCTAAAATGTCAAGGATTCTAGTTTAATCCCCCCCCCAACATGCTAGCTTTCTTTGTGCATGGACATGAACATTGTGCATGGATGGGAACATTAAAATATGTTCCCAATCTGAACTGATAAAGAATCTCTGTACCATATAATTTGTATATGGTGCATAATGTCAAGATTATGAGAATTTCCACTCATATTATTTTTTTAAAGAACAGTTTTACTAGTACTCATAGTTGGAGACATGCTTGAAAGTTAGTGAGCAATATTTGATTAAGAATACAACTTCCATGATGAAAAGTCTTTCAATTGCAGCCACTAACAAAAATGTTTTGTGGGAAAGGAAGTAGGATTGGGTGATTTATGTGGGGGTTGTGAGATGCTTTGCCCTGTTTATTCGAATCCATTGGTTTGTTGTACAATTTCTTCTTCTTCTTCTTCTTCTTCTTCTTCTTCTTCTTCTTCTTCTTCTTCTTCTTCTTCTTCTTCTTCCTCTTCTTCTTCTTCTTCTTCTTCTTCTTCTTCTTCTTCTTCTTCTTCTTCTTCTTCTTCTTCTTCTTCTTCTTCTTCTGGTCTATACTGCCATAGGAGGGCTATGCACTTAACAGATGGGTTAGAAGTCACTCATCATTATCATCATCATCATCATTATCTCCTAGTGATGCCTTCACACATTCAATGAGGCAGGCACATCAGAATTAGTCTTGGGGGAAAATGAGGGTGGGTGGCAGGGGGGGATAAACAGTTAATTTAGCAGAGCCCATTCTGAATTCTGAATCAAACTGCATCAGCAGTTTGTCAATCAGAAGTACAGCTCCTTGGTCCTTCCCATGGCAATCAGAAGCAGAATAAGTTACAAAAAACTTCAGTGAGACATGCCTGGTGCTGCACTGGAATTCAAAAAACCCATGGATAATGTCATTCATGGGTCAAGCAATTAGGGCTGTGCTAGCACACACACATGCAAAAACCAACCCAGGACTCTGACCTGACCAAGTGAATACCTGACCTGTTCTCAAATCAATTTTTGTGTGTGTGTATTGCTTATGATTTATTTTGTCATGTTGTTAATGCAACATGACATCTGGCATCCAGATGCAGACAAATATAACATTTTCCACCTTGGGAACTCTTGTGGTGAGTTAGATGACGATATCCTCAGCAGCATTGAAATGGCCACAGGTTGGAGCCATCCTACCAAAACAAGTAGCGATATCTTCAGAGCCATCCAAATTGGCACTGGTTGGAACCGTCACACCAAATTTGGGGAAAGCACATCAGACTGGTGATGATATCTTCAGAGGGGTACAGTTCAATGCAGTTTGGACCCTTAACACCAAATTGGATGAAGTCACGTTTCAGTTTGCCATCTTGATTCAAAATGACCCTGAGCACCCAAACATGCATATATGAAAATTGTCACCTGCCCCTCAGAAACCTTCATGTTGAATTAGGCAGTAATACCTTCAGAGGCATCCTGATTAGTCCAGGTTGGAACTGTCACATGAAATTGGGTGTCCAAGTTCAGAGTTGTCCAAGCTGGTGCACTTGGGGGCCATCATGGAATTATCACCCACTTATCACGAAGGACAAGCCTATCAATGGCTGCTTCCTATGGATTGCTATTCTCTGCCTTGGTGGTTGGAGGCAGTAATGCTTCTGAATGCCAGTGTGCTCTTGTCGTTGGGTCCTGCTTGTGGGTTTCCCATAGGCATCTGGTTTGTCAATGTGAGAACAGGATTCTGGACTAGATGGGCCTGATGCAGCAGAATGGGGTTCTTAATAGTTTGACCTGGTAGAAGTCAACTTGATGCAACAGAGCCTATCTACATTTCTCCAAAGAAGCTTAAAACACACAAGGCAATTTTTGTATAATTACAAGAAATAAGGACAGTGTAGGAACAGAGGCACACTTCTGTGTCTGAAATTATGCTTAATCCAATTATTTTTTAAGATATAAACCAGTGTTAATTCCCCCAGGTCTAAGAACTGGGAGATATTCAAGGTCAGCAGCTGCTGCTGTTTGGCTCCTGAGTGACTGAATCCTGTATAATTACTGCAGACCCCCAGAGTGCCCTATTGTTTTAACACTAGACAAATGATCCATAGCACATGTAATTACCAGTCCCTTTGCACTAAAGGTCTGTGCTTTGATCCCATTGCATCCTGTCAGATCAGAATAATGGCAGGTGAAATTAAGAGCAACCCCCTGAATTTAAATGCACTGAGTACCTGGCATTGTCTACCCAGAGAAGTCACCTGGGGTTGTATTCAATGAAGTCCTATTCAGAGTAGACCCATTGAAATTAATGAACCTAAAGTAGTCATGTTCATTAACATCAATGGATCCATTATGGGATGTGCAGTTTGCTAAGGCTTCTGGGAGTTACAGTATAGTTCTGTGAAAGGCAAACTACAGTTCCTAGGATTTGGTGGGTGGTTGTGTGCTGAAAATCTGCACTGGGCTATCTGCTCTGGTATTCAGCCTAGATTTGTTGCCACCTCTGCTCTAGAATAACCATGGAACACGTGGAGCTGGGATGTGATCTTTCATACGACATCAGGCCGTTGACACAATCCTGAGTGCGCTATCCCATTTTGTGGAGCGTGTTTGGCACCCTGGTACACTCCAGATCTTAGGACAAGGAAATAAGCTGTGAGTAGGTGAAAACTCCAGTCAAATGCATTTGAACACTGGTGAGGACTCATCATTGAGCCTACCTAATAGCAGTAAAGGCAGCAAAGGAGGTAGTGTAGGGCCTTTTATAGTCTGGCCCAAAGAAGGTGGCAAAACTGATGGTAGCTTGTGGTGTCTTGTTTGCAAAGCGTTTTGAAGGTAAAATTGCTTGCCTCTGCCAGTATCTTGACTCCACTGCTACAGCAGATACAGTAAATCTTGAGAGGTGCCCAGACTACTGTCTACTTTGAATTAGTAAGGCTCAAGGATGTGGACGAAGCACTTGGATTTGTCAGGGCAACCACTTGCACTCTTGTCCCTCTTGGCTGATAAAAACTAGGAGAGAGGGAACAGGTGTCTGTGCCAGGGAGGTAATTAATGCCTCCTTGTGAGAAGAGGTGATTCCTGCCTGCTTGAAGGAGACAGTGGTAAAACCACTCCTCAAAAATCCTCCCTGGACTCAGAAAATCTAAGTAATTACTGACCAGTTGCCCCTTCTTGAGCAAGGTTCTTGCATGGGTGGTCGCGGACTAGCTCCAGACGATCTTGGAGGAAACCGATTTTCTCCATTTCATTTGAGGTTTCGGCCCAGAGTTGCTGTCTTACATTGGAAGGCTAACACTGCTTTGTGGTGGTTCTAGTCCTACTTGGATGGTTGTTTCCCAAGGATGATGCTTAGGGAGTGCCCCATGGAGGCTTTCAATGTGGGGTTCCTCAGGGTTCGATTTTATCCTCCATGCTGCTTGACATCTACATGAAACCACTGAGTAGCAGTGGATATGCTGGACTGTTGTATTGCCTTGGTAATGGACTGGATGAGAACCAGTCAACTGAAGTTCAAAATGAGACTAAGGCAGTGTTAGTGGGTGGTTGCCTAGACTGGTTGGATGGGAGGTTGCCTACTCTTGATGGGGATACACTCCTTCTGAAAGAGTAGGTACACAGCTTGGGGGCACTTCTTGAGCCTTGACTGTCACTTGAGGCTCAGTTAGTCTCAGTGGTGCAGAGTGCCTTCCCTCAGCATTGGGTGGTGACCCAGCTGTGCCCCTGTATGGACAGGGATATCCTAACTTCTGTTGTCTATGCTCTAGTAACCTCTAGGCTGGATTACTGCACTGTGTTATATGTGGGGTTACCTGAGAAAATGGTTTGGAAACTTCAGCTGGTGGAATTCAGCAGCCAGGTTGATCACTGCACAGTTTGAGAATATAATGTCAATCATGGTCTAACTGCACTGGCTGCCAATTAGTTTCTGGGCCCAGTTCAAAGTGACAGTTTTGACCCATAAAGCCCCATGCCGCTTTGGACCCTGATAATAGGGACCCAGGTGGCGCTGTGGTTAAAACCACTGAGCCTAGGGCTTGCTGATCAGAAGGTCAGCGGTTCGAATCCCTGTGATGGGGTGAGCTCCCGTTGCTTGGTCCCAGCTCCTGCCAACCTAGCAGTTCGAAAGCACCTCAAAATGCAAGTAGATAAATAGGAACCGCTACAGCGGGAAGGTAAACGGCGTTTCCATGTGCTGCTCTGGTTTGCCAGAAGCGGCTTTGTCATGCTGGCCACATGACCTGGAAGCTATACGCTGGCTCCCTCGGCCAATAATGCGAGATGAGCGCGCAACCCCAGAGTCGGTCACGACTGGACCTAATGGTCAGGGGTCCCTTTACCTTTACCTTTTTTTTACCTCAAGGACTGCCTCTCCTCATATGAACTGATCTGGGCCCTACAATCATCCTTAGCTTCTTCATTCCACAAGACATCTGGAGGGTGGCAACCCAGAATGGGCCTTTTCTGTGGTAGCTTCCTGCTTGTGGATTGCTCCCCCCAGGGAGGCCTACCTGATGCCTTCATTACATATCTCTAGGTGCCAGGCAAAACATTCCTCTTCTCCCAGGCCTTAGGCTAATTAGACAGCTGTATATGAGGGGTATTCTTTTTGTTTGTTATTATGGTATGCATTTTTGTGTTTTTATATTGTAAACAGCCCTATGCCTTTCAGATAAAGGGTGGTTCAGGAATTAAATTAACATTAATAGTAATATTAATAATATCTAGATACGTCAGGGTCTGAATCTGGGAGCTCTTCATGCAAAGTACTTTATCACTGAGCTATGGCCTTTCCCTTTCTCCTACTCTAAGGAGGCCTCAATCCAGTTCTGGAAGTGGACATTCATTAGTAGACTAAGGCAAGCTCTCTTCCAAGGAGGCTGATCTCCTCATAGAAGATACCTAAAAATGTTATCAGGAACTCCACAATAAAGACTGGAAAGAACTGAAATCCTGGGCTTCTTTCCTAGTGGAAATAATCTGGGATGGGATCATTATTCCCAGTGAATGGCACTTTGGAAGAAATACCACTAATTAAATTGCAAGCTCCAGCTTCCATTACTTTAAGAACCTCTCTCGCTAATTTACAGAGTTGTTCACACAGATATACCTTATGTATAATTGCATTTCAGTCAATAACAAACCAATATGGTCCAAGTCTTGTGCATAGATAAGCCAGCTGGCAAGCACACATTACTCTCAAAATACCTGCTTACCCATGAGGTTTTAAAGAACAGCTTGGATAGAATGTCATTTCCAGAATTAGAAATATCTTTTCTGCCAGACGTTTCAAGTGAATGCATTGACGGGGACCAATATTTCTGCTTGGACGTTATTCCCACTAGATGTTTATCACAAGTCAATGCTGAAATAAGACATTTGGAACATCCATCTCATCTACTGTAGCTGATTTGCTCTTCGATCATCTGGATGGATGGCAAGTAAGAATGAACTCTAAATTGCATTGAGCAATAGGCCACTCCCCAGAACTTGCATTTCACACATAATGACTGCACCATCCTGCCTGTTTCAAAACTCCCAACCACTTAAAACACCTGCTTATTTTCTGTGCCTCTGGGTGTGGAGAAATGCCCTGTTTTAAGACCTTTCCCTCTATTTTCCCAGAGTGAGCCAAGCACATATTTCCTGCCAAGTTCCCAATTACACAAGCACAGGATAGGTTTGGTCTGGCAGCAACATCGAGAAATCCTAGTGAAAATTAACACTAAGATAGCCATCCCCTCAACTACCCTAAAGGTGGTTACAGACTTGTGTGGCGATACCCCGATGCCTCCCCGAGAAATAAAAACACTAGACACATTGCATAAGGTTAATGGGCATAGAAGGCCACAACTTTATTGATTACGGATGTAGAGGGGTATTGGCCTAGGCATTGGATCTAACCGACTATATCTGACTCCAGCCCGCTCTGCTGGCAGTCTGTGAAAGGTTAACCACCGTTGGATGAGTCCTGCGATGCACATCAACTAGGAGCTCATCCTGGGGCCACCGCTAGGGGCGTGCCCTCTGGCCCTCACCTACCACGGCTTCGGACTTGGCAACGCCCCCGGACTCCTTAAGGGAGTACCTTTCCGCATTTTGGGGGAGGTGATGGCCGCAACTTCCCCCCCACACCTGTACCTTCACGAGATAATCCAATGCCTACCGCCAAAACCCAAGTTGTGACGAGTAGCTACGAGGTAGGCGAAAACCACAAGGCCTGAGCCAATTTGCCAAGTGGGAAAAACTCCTACCAGGCCCCAATAGGCGACCAACTGTAGTCCATAGCACTGTCACGAAGAAACCCTGCCTACGTGGGGGAGGTGGGTGGGAGAAACGCAGTTGTTGAATCCAGAAGAAGCAAGGCAGAGTCTCTGCCGCGCTCTTGTTCAAATAGGCGAGCCGCGCCCCCCAGAGCGACCTAATTGGCTGTGCTAGGGGCGTGCCGCGGCAGGGAGATGACCAATGGGCTGGGGGGAATGCTAACCATTCCCCCCCCCCCACGTGAAGGCCTCGTGGCGCCCACAACATCTCCTCCCCCCGAGGTGGGGAAGAGACTTTGTGTGGCGATACCCCGATGCCTCCCCGAGAAATAAAAACACTAGACACATTGCATAAGGTTAATGGGCATAGAAGGCCACAACTTTATTGATTACGGATGTAGAGGGGTATTGGCCTAGGCATTGGATCTAACCGACTATATCTGACTCCAGCCCGCTCTGCTGGCAGTCTGTGAAAGGTTAACCACCGTTGGATGAGTCCTGCGATGCACATCAACTAGGAGCTCATCCTGGGGCCACTGCTAGGGGCGTGCCCTCTGGCCCTCACCTACCACGGCTTCGGACTTGGCAACGCCCCCGGACTCCTTAAGGGAGTACCTTTCCGCATTTTGGGGGAGGTGATGGCCGCAACCTCCCCCCCACACCTGTACCTTCACGAGATAATCCAATGCCTACCGCCAATCGAGCCCAAAGGGCTCGCCGCCAATACCCCCACAACCGCAACCAATACCTAATAGCAAAAGGAATGTCAGCAAGTCAAACACCGAAAATTAACACTAAGATAGCCATCCCCTCAACTACCCTAAAGGTGGTTACAGACTTATCTGCCAAGTATGACATGGGATATCAGTGGCTGAGGGGTAACATCTGCCATATAAAGGTAACATGGAACTGTAGGAAGGGACTGTAAAAACAGTCATTTGTCCATCCATTTTGGGTCCTTGATCAACCATCAGGAAAAACCTGCAACTGATCATCTAGCTGTTTAGTTCAGTATGAGGTAGACTTGAGAAAAAGATCCCTTTATTTTCCCTATTCTTCTCCATCCTTTTGTTGTCTCTCTGGCCTTCTTTCATCTTCATAAACATATAATTGGACAGTTGAGTCATCAAGCACCGTTGCCAATTTATAAGACTAGTATACCCTATCCCAAGAGCATAAGCCACTTGGTTCATGCTTAAAAACATAATAATTCCCTTGCTGGATTAGGCCAGTGGCCCATCAAATCCAACATCCTGTTCTCACAGTGGCTTACCAGATGCTTTTTATGAGACTTGAGCATAACAACATTCTCCCCTCTTGCAGTTCCAGCAGCTAGTATTCAGAAGCATGCAACCTCTGACAGTGGAGGTAGAACATAGCCATCAAGTTTAGTAGACATGGATTGCCCCATCCTCCATTAATTGGTCGAAGCATTTTCCATGCTTTAACTATGTGCTGTGTGCAGAGGCATTTCTTTGTGTGTGTGTGTTCTGAAACTTCCAACATTCAGCTTCATTGAATGTCTATGAGTGTTATGAGTAAAGGAGAAAAACTTTTCTTTCTCCATGCCATGTTGCCTCATACTTGCCTTTTTTCCCTAAACTAAAAAGGTGCAAATGTTCTAGCCCTTCTGCATAGGGAAGTTTCTCTACCCACTTTTGGTCAACCATTTCTGAACATTTCCCAAATACCTATGTTGCATCAGTACCTCTGCTGAATTTGAAATGCAGCCTTGGGGGTGGAATAATAATAATAATAATAATAATAATAATAATAATAATAATAATAATTTATTGGGTTTCCCTAGCCACTCTGTGCAGCTTCCAACAAAGATTAAAATACATTAAAATGTCACACATTAAAAACTTCCCTAAACAGGGCTGCCTTCAGGTGTTTTCTAAATGTCAGGTAGTTGTTTATCTCTTTGACATCTGATGGGAGGGCATTCCACAGGGTGGGCGCCACTAACGAGAAGGCCCTCTACCTGGTTCTCTGTAGCTTTGCTTCTCACAGTGAGGGAACCGCCAGAAGGCCCTCGGCACTGGACCTCAGTGTCTGGGCAGAATGATGGGGGGGGTGGAGACACTCCTTCAGGTATACAGGATCGAGGCCGTTTAGGGCTTTAAAGGTCAGCACCAACACTTTGAATTGTGCTCGGAAATGTACTGGGAGCTAAGGTAGGTCTTTCAGGACCGGTGTTATATGGTCTCAGCGGCCGCTCCCAGTCACCAGTCTAGCGGCCGCATTCTGGGTTAGTTGTAGTTTCCGGGTCACCTTCAAAGGTAGCCCCACATAGAGCGCATTGCAGTAGTCCAAGCGGGAGATAACTAGAGCATGCACGCATGACGAGACAGTTCGCAGGTAGGTAGGGTCTCAGCCTGCGTACCAGATGGAGCTGATAGACAGCTGCCCTGGATACAGAACTGACCTGTGCCTCCATGGACAGCTGCGAGTCCAAAATGACTCTCAGGCTGCGCACCTGGTCCTTCAGGGGCACAGTTACCCCATTCAGGGCCAGGAAGTCCTCCACACCAGCTCACCCCCTGTCCCCCAAGAACAGTACTTCTGTCTTGTCAGGATTCAACCTCAATCCGTTAACTGCCATCCATCCTCCAACCGCCTCCAGGCACTCACACAGGACCTTCACCGCCTTCACTGGTTCCAATTTAAAAGTTGTCGCCCTCTATCAAAGGTGCTTCAAGGAACACCTGGTAGATAGTTAGCATTGTAATTAAGAAAGGAGTACCGGTATTTTGTAAAGCAAATTTATTTTATCTCTAGCTTGGCCCAATTACCCCCAGCTCTCCATATTCATCAACAGATATCCCCCAGCCCTTCCTATTTTTGAGTTCTTTTTTTGGGTTTGAGATGCTGAACTCAAGCATTCAGATACATTGCACATATACTCTGTCACTAAGTTATTATGACCCCCCCTCCTATATGTTAACACAATGCCACAAAAAATACAGGACTGTTTTTAAAATGGGGGGCCTCATTTGCTGTAGACACTAATGGGCATTTCAGATATTTATGACTCTAAAATCAATGGTACCATCTTATTTATTTATTTTGCTCCATCCATTAGCTTTTGCATAGAGAGTTACTCTTTCCCTTTTTAAGACTGCAAGAGGTTCTGTTGTTGGCACTCCTCTCTAATGCCACAAACTCCATTAGATGTGATGCACTTGCCCTCAGTGCTGTGACTGGGAGGAACCAATTAAAGAGATACTGAGAGTTTTTCTACATTAGGATAAGAGGAGTATTATATTTTCATGACCGATTACTTAAAGAGTTCCACGCCTAATGTTGTTCTCTGAAATGTTGTAATGCATCACTGTTGCAGCCCCATTAGCCTCAGTATACAACAACCACAGTGACAAGCAATTCTGGAAATTCCAATCTATTTATTTTGTTATATTCAGTTATTATGCAAAGTGCCACATTAGAAAATCATAAAAATAATAATAACTAATACCCTGGCAATTGGGACATTCTGCATTGTATTGTTTTCTCTAAGTCAAAATCAGTTAGTTAGTTAGTTAGTTAGTTAGATCTTTATTATCAAAGGGAAGAGAAATTTACTATACACAGAGGGAAACAGGAAAGAAAAAAAAGGTCAATAAGGAATTAATATGGCATATATGAGGGGTATATGAAGCTGAGTTCCAATACTTTGGCCACCTCATGAGAAGAGAAGACTCCCTGGAAAAGACCCTGATGTTGGGAAAGATGGAGGCCACAATGAGAAGGGGATGACAGAGGACAAGATGGTTGGACAGTGTTCTCGAAGCTGAGTCTGACTAAGCTTCAGGAGGCAGTGGAAGACAGGAGTGCCTGGCATGCTCTGGTCCATGGGATCACGAAGAGTCGGACACGACTAAATGACAAAACAAAACAAAACAACAACAACAACAACAACAACAACAACAACAAATGAGGGATGGTTAATGTATTTTGCCTGGAGGGAGACAGTCACCCTTGGTCAACCCTCTAAGGCAGTGGTGGCGAACCAATGGCACGCATGCCAGAGAGGGCACTCAGAGCCCTCTCTGTGGGCACATGTGCCGTCACCCCAGCAGGGTCATAGCTTCCGTGCTGGGGGTGGGGGTGGGAAAGGAGGAGGAGGAGATGAGGACTTGTGCAAGCAGGAGTGGAGGTGGGGATCTCTCAGAAGTGGAGTGGAGGCTTCACGCTGAGAGATCCCCACCTCCACTCCTGCTTGCACGCAAGTAGGAGCAGGATCGGGCAGGCTGAGCTGAACTGAGGAGCATCTGGCTGCTCTCCCCTCAAGGGAGAAATTTAAAGGACCCTCCACTTTCACCTTCCCCAACCCCAGCAACTATTCAGCCTGGCTGCCTTCATGGGGTTGCAGGTGGAGGCAGCCCAGAAGCTGCACCTGAGAGCCCCTGCACCAGCTGAAGGCAGCAGAGATGGGGGCTCCTTTAAGCTTCTCCCTTGAGGGGCGTGCAGCCGCAAACCCCTCAACAGAAAGTGTGGTGGAGCCTGAGTTATACCATAAAATTATATATCATTGGAAAGATCATTTCATGAAGAATGTACAGTAATGAATAACTTTTATGAAGGATTATTTATTACAACAGCAGTCATAAAGAAGAAACGTGAAACACCCAGAAAAAAAATGAGATATACAGGTTAAATTGCCATGGGTTTTGGGTTGCAGTTTGGGCACTCGGTCTCTAAAAGGTTCACCATCACTGCTCTAGGGACTGCATGTCAGCAGGTGATTGGGGCAAAAAGTGGGCATGACCAGCCCACATTCTCTCTCACACTCTCTCTCATGTACACTGAGAGCCAGAGGCACAAACACAAACAAACAAACACCCTTCAGGTGTGACATGTGGATCAACTGAAGAGGGAGGTTCCCCCCCCCTCACTACTCAAATGATTGATATGATGACTGGGGAGGAGAGATCTGTATCCCTATCAGGGTGCTGGGCTCCACCCACCCCAGGATTGTTTATTTCCTCCCTTCCTCTTTTCCACTGCCACCCAAACTGCGTGACTCCTTTGTATGGGGTTCTAATGCCCCCAACAACTGGCTGGCAGGTGGGGGCAACTGGGAATCATAACAAATGGCACTACTAGCCCTATGCTCAGTGCTGTCAGAAGTGCTGAACATAGGGCTGGCAGTGCTTCTTGAAGCCTGCATTAACAAGCCTTCCTTTGGCTGTGTGAACTTCCCTAGAGGGAACAAGCCTGCACAGCCAAACGGAGCAGAAATTAAGTCCTGCCCATCTGCTGAGGAGATTCTAGCAATACCTGTACATATAAAGAACAGCTTCTTTGCTGCATGGTTAGATCTTATATAGATTCAGGTGATCTATATGCAGGCGCCAGAATGAAACATGCACAATGACAGCCAAATGGAAGGAGGAGACCTTAATTAAGGGCTGGGCAGAAAGCCTCAAGTTTAATACCTGGTGTCTCTAGGGAGGGCTAGGAAAGAACCCTGCTTGAAACTCTGGGAAGCCACTGCCAATCAGTGTAGACAATACTGTCTTAGTGCAGAGTGTTTGAGGCCCAGAACATTCACAGGGAAACCAAAATGCTCATTTACACAGCTATTTTGTATTACCAACTTTACTGTACCCTTGCGAAACATGGACCATTTATAAATGCCCTATCCAACTTCTTGAAAGATTCTATCAACAGTGCCTCCAAAAATTATTACACTTCATTTGGCGAATTAATGTCAGTGTACTGGAGGAAGCAAAGATCACCAGTATCAAAGCAATGATTCTTCAACATCAACTTCGATAGACTGGTCATGTTGTTTGGATGCCTGATTATCATCTTTCAAACCAATTACTCTATTCCCAACTTAAGAATGGGAAGTGACAACAAAAGAAGTTTGTAATATAGAAATATTGAAATACTTCATTGTCACTTGTACAACTTGTATACAGTGAGATTACACAAGCACCCCCACTCAGCTCTCTTAGTCTTAATTCCCCTCGTTTACTGACGCACACCCACCAAACCCGGAAGTCAATTGCCCTGTTGTTATCTTTTCATTCAGCAGCCTAACAGCCCACGGATAGAAGCTATTCTTTACCCTGTTGGTGCGACTAATCATGCTTCTGTATCTTCTGCCCGAGGGCAGGAGATCAAAATCTCCTGAGAGAGGAAAATTTTCTCCTCACTCTCCTGAGGCAACGGTCTTCTGCAATGTCATCCAGAGGATTCACGGGCCCGTCCATAATATATTGTGCTGTATTCACCACTCTCTGTAGGCACTTCCTATCCATTGATGTCAAGTCAGCGTACCACACTGTGATGCAGTATGAAAGGACACTTTCTATTGTGGACTCGTAGAAGGAGGTCATCAAATGTTGATTGACATCGTTCTTTCACAATACTTTAAGGAAACTGAGTCTCTGTTGGGCTTTCTTAACCACCTGGGTTGTATTGATTTTCCAAGTAAGGTCTTCACTGAGATAAACTCCTAGGAATTTAAAGGAAGAGACTCTCTCCACACAGCTCTCCCCGATTTACATCAGGGCTAGTTCTCCTCTCTTCCAGAGGAAGAGTCCAACACCATCTCCTTTGTCTTTCTGATATTAAGGTGCAAGTTGTTCTCTAGGCACCATGTAGATGGGCCTCCCCTCTATATGCTGATTTGTCTTCACCTGTTATTAAACCCATTATGGTGGTGTCATCTGCAAACTTAATAATTGCAGTAGATGGGTCAGATGATACACAATCGTATGTATACAATGAATACAGGTAGGGACTTAGCACACATCCCTGTGGAGTGCCAGTGCTGATTTTTAAGTAATTAGATGTTACTTGTCCAATCCTCATGGTTTGTGTCCGATCTATCAGAAAGTCCTTAATCCAGCCACATATGATAGAAGAAAGGTTCATGTTAGCTTTTTAATGAGGATGTCCAGAAGGATGGTATTAAAAGCCGAGCTATAATCAATAAACAACATCCTGACATAGTTCTCCGGTTTCTCTAAATGACTTGCTGCAAGATGAAAGGTGGTAGCTGTCACATCATCTGTGGACCTATTTCTTCTATAGGCAAACTGATGTTTATCAAAGATGTTTATTAAAGATGCTCTCAAGGCAAATCTAAAAGAAAAAAGAAATTATAAGCACTGATAACTGGGAAACTCTGGCCTGCGAGTGCTCCAGCTGGAGAACAGCCTTTACCAAAGGTGTTGACTTTGAAGAAGCATGAACTCAGGACAAAAGGGAGAAACACGCTAAGAGGAAGGCACAATTGGCAAACCCTCACCATGATCAACTCCCACCCAGAAACCTATGTCCCCACTGTGGAAGGACATGTGGATCCAGAATTGACCTCCACAGTCACTTATGGAATCACTGTTAAGACCGTGTTCATGGAAGAGTGCAGCTCTTTTACCAAAGCAGTTTGGGAGAGGATCAGGGGAACTAGATTATATCCCCTCCCCTTCCACACAAAAGACTTATTGGTGGTATTTTTTGCTTCTTAAAAAGGTCTGTGCAAGTATAGTCCCAGCTGCTCTGTGAAGACTCCCATGTATTGGACTGGAACCAATGGCCTTCCTTTACCATTAAATCCATAGAACATGTTCATTTGTTTCAGATTTTGTAGTGCTACAAAAAGCTCTGTGCCAGCACTGGTTGGAATTTACCTTAATGGAAAACCTCTGTCCATGGTACTGAACTTTCAAGGTTGCTCTTGTAGAACCATGGATTTGCAGAGGCCTGGGTACCTTTTCTAGTGGGTGTAATGATTTTGGCCCTGCTCTAGGCAATGCCTATGAATCTATATTTAACACCCATAACACAGATAAAGAGCTTGAAGTAAAGCACCTTATCTTATCCATCAGCAAAAACGGACTTGGCATGATTTAATGCCAGTAGTGGCACTGCTTACATTTAAAAATACATTTTTTTAAAAAAACACAACAACAACACTGGGGTAATAAACATTTTTAAAAGGGGTCCTTTTCACTTTCAGTAACAGAGACTATTCTACTGCAATAGATTTCCTTGACAGCAGCTGTATTTCTCCAGTTAGATTTATTGGGATGAGGGAAATTGCTCTTGTGAATAGGACTAATATAGACATACAATATTACTGTTGCAAAGGGCGATATTAACTCATATCCTGCATTGCTTTCTCTCACAAGATGCTGAAAGAGGGAAACAACTAAAAGCATTTTCTTAACATAATGTCTGAAACAAAGCCTGGTTTCGCCAACAGGCTAAATATCAAGACTTGAAAGGTATCAGAGCCCATCAACCACTGGCTGAATCACCTCTGATCCACATCTGTGGAATTGTTTTCACCAAGTCAGCAAAATCTGTCCAGAAATTGTCCAAGTATGGGACATTAATGCTTTGGTTGGCTTTGAATGGCCAATTGATTCGGGACAAGTTTTGGAGTGCCTGTCTTTTTTATTTCCCACCATTGTCCCTGCACTCTGGAATGCCTTTCCCCGTCATATATGAATCACCACCCATCAGTTGCTTCCAATAGTTAGGGCAGGCACCCCCAAACTGCGGCCCTCCAGATGTTTTGGCCTACAACTCCCATGATCCCTAGCTAACAGGACCAGTGGTCAGGGAAGATGGAAATTGTAGTCCAAAAGTGGCCGTCCCTGGCTGCCGATGCCTTAAGTAGACCAGAGGCCTCCATATGCGACTTGCCTCCTCTGTGGAGATAAGCATGCATATTCTTCTCTAGCTTGCAGTAGGAAATAATGAGCCAAAAAAGTAGAATTGAGTCCACTTTATTGCAGGCTATATACAAAGTTTCTCTGTCCACAAAGCTGTAGTGGAACAGAGTAAGGCATCTTGCTTCCTACTCCATCGAGAGCAGTAACAAAGAAAAAGAACAGAATAACATCACATGACTAGGAAGAAAACATAATATAAACTTCCTGTTTGACGAAGTATCTCAGACTCAGTGTGAGAAACACAACAGTCACACATGTGCTGCTTGCTTGTGCAGCAGAGGATATGTAAAAATCCTAAAAGTTAGACCAGCATCTGGGAGACCAGGTTCAAATCCCTTCTCAGCCATTAACGTCACTGAATGACCTTGAGCCAAAAATTGTTTTCAGCCTAACCTAACTCACAGGGCTATTGCTAGGATAAAATGGGGAAGAGAAGAATGATATATAACCTTGGTCATTGGAGGAAAGGTGGTATATAAATGTAAAAAAAATAAAATAAAATATTAAACACAGTGGTGCCTCGGCTTACGAATTTAATCCGTTCTGAAGGCACCTTCGTAAATCGAAAAATTCGTAAGTTGAATTTTGTATACTGTATACTTTTGTCCAGGCTTTCCCTGACCCAAAAGATTGGACCCTGTTATTACTGCATTTCTGGGTAGTTTTTTAAAAATCCACTTTTTAAAAATATTGGTTTTTACGTTGACTCTATTTTTAATGATAACATTTTACTGTTTTTTCTTGTATTTTTGCATACCACTATAAACACACACACACACACACACACACACACACACACACACACACACACACACACCATTAATTAAACCAAATAGGCAGCAGACAATGTATTAGCTGAAGCTAAAACTCAGTACATCTCTCTTGAGTCTTTGAGGTTCTTCACGGTCCTTCCATATCAGCTCTACTGCAGAGTTTTCTCTGGGGCTGCTGATTTTTTCAGGAGATGCTAGTTGAACAGGACAGGTTAGAAACTCAGCATAGAAAGAGAAGAAGGCGGGTGAGCTGATAAGGGAAATTGATTCTTACCAAAACCCAAGTGGCATTTGACGAAACATATGTTCCAAAGCTAGGATTTCTCTTTCTTTAATGCCCACCTGGCTGACTCTATATGCTGGCAAATATTTCACCCAGTGTGCATCTGCCAAATAATTTCTGGCACTTTGGCTTCCATTTATTTGATTTCAGATTTGCTTGAGCTATTACAGAGCTGTAAATAAAATGTTATCTTTCCAATTCTTCTGCACTCCCCCCTCCCCTCCCCCCTTGTGGTATAAAACATGTCTCACTGGGCACTTCTCTCTTATCAAGAATTTCATAAATGATTATTCTGTCTTCTGGGTCGCAAAACGCTTAACTCCGAAAATCAATGGTAATGTACCTGTTGGGAAAGGACTCTGGAATCTGTCACATTCTGTTTATTTCTTTTTAAAATTCTTCTTAATTATAGATCTGTTGGTATATTTTCCTTTATCTTATTGGTTTAGAACATTTGTACTAGACTCTGTATTCACATCTGAGTAATTCTCTACTCCCTCAATGTTGGTCTGAGCAGCAGTGCTGCAAGGGCTCAATTGGGGGGGGCGCATATAAGGACTCCTTGGCCCCCAGAGAGTCTCCCACCAGAGGCAATATAAAGAGTTCAGTTGCACTGGGCATGGGGCCTTGGGGGCATAGCTGCCAAGTTATCCCTTTTTTAAAGGGATTTTCCCTTATGCTGAATAGGCTTCCTCACGAGAAAAGGGAAAACTTGGCAGCTATGCTTGGGGGTGCTGCAGGGGGGGTGCATATAAGGACTCCTTGGCCCCCAGAGAGTCTCCCACCAGAGGCAATATAAAGAGTTCAGTTGCACTGGGCATGGGGCATTGGGAGTGCTGCAGGGGGCACCACAACTGTTAGTTAGAATGGAGCATGAGAAGTGAGGTGAGGTTTTTGCCGTTGCATAGGGTCCACTGAAATCTGAGACCCTAATGCAGAACTTTCCAAACTTTTCATGTTGTTGACACACTTTTTAGACATGCATCATTTTGTGACACAGCAATTCAGTTTTGTGTGCCAAGGTACCAAAACTTCCCACCAAATAATTTCACACATCACACAGAAATTAAGTTTTGTTTTTTGGCATTAATTTTGGCCACAACTTCATTTAAATACAACTGAATGTGAGTGGTTGCTTAGGCATTGGTTCCCATGCCATCTGTTCCCCGCCTGGGACAGATCTGACTCCCCAGCAAACTGGGGATGTCAGGATAGGTAAGCACCCCCTGAGAGAGGGTGGGGCAGGGCACCACACCCAATGACCTCTCCCCCAGGTGCTCCCCGAGGCCCATACGCAGTCCTAGCCCCTTGCAGGGGTACGGACAAACATGTTGAGCCCCAGGATTCCTTTAACGGAATACCCCTAAAGGCAGCAGCAATTTGAGGGGCAGGCCCAGCCAAATCCTTACCCCTCCACCATCCAATTCGAACCAATGCCTAACCGCCAAACTTACAAGTTGTGACAGTTTGCTATGTAGTAGGCAAAAACCACCTGGCACCAGCCAATCAGCCAGATGGCAAAATTCCTACTAGCCCCCCGAATATGGATGACCCCGTGAGAGGCACAGCAACGTCAAGCGCAGCAAAACACCACTAAATATAGGGAGGACAGGCGGGAGATCCATTTGCAAGCACCTGAAAGCGAAAGCGCAACCTGCTTGCACCCTTTTAAAGTCTGTGGCTGTCAATCAAAATTAGCAACATAACATTCTCCCCAGCAACGATCCCTCAGTGGGCATCCAAACTGACCCGCCCCTACTGACCAGGGAAGGTCTTGTTAACCCTTCCGCAACCCATGGTCTCCTTAAGGGGAGAACCTGCTTTACTAGCAAACTGAAGGTTAAACTAACTGCTTTCCAGCCCTGGGAACAGTGCAGGGAGCATTCTCGTGACACACCTACACACTGCAGCTGACACATGAATGTGCCGCGACACACCATTTGGAAAGCTCTGCCCTAAGGTCTGCCACTGCCCACACCTAGAGATTCCCCAAGTGAGCTGAGGTTTGAAGAAGTGAGAGGGCTTCCACTTACGGCTTACTTTAAATTTATGAGGTGGCCCAGGGTTATTTTGCCTTATTACTCCCTCCCAACCCCCCCGCTTCCTAGAAGGACTTTAGTCTCTTGCGGGAGCAAATTCCATAGTTTATGTGTTGATTGAAAGTGGAGGAAGGGAGTAAAATAAACCTCAGTTAGACTGTAAATTTAAGGTAAGCTTCTGGCAGGTATGCAGAGAGGTATGAACATCTCTTTCCATCCTTTCTTTAAAAACAAACAAACAAACATTAAAGTAGGCAGCATGGAGACATCCAAAGGCTATAGTAATGCAGTAGCGCTCCAGAAGACCTTGCTTCTCAGACAGAGCTCAGCTGGAACTGGGAAACCCTCTTGTACTTCTTTCTCTCAGTGAGGCAGAGGCAGAGCTAGCTGCTACGGCACCCGGAGTGGCCTGAGGGGGCGGGGCTAGCCTCCAGTGGGGGTGAACCGGTGCACATCCCAGGGGCAGGGCCGTCTTAAGGGTATCCAGCGCCCTGGCGCAAAAATAAATAAATAATGCCCCCCCTTTCCCTCCAGCCTGCACGGCTCCTGGCTCCAAGTCAGAGTGCAGGGACGGGAACTCACCTCCGGAAGGGAAAAGGTGCCAGCAAGGTAGATGTTGATCTGGTGGCTCCGGATGCTCTCCTCCTGGCACCACTGCTCAATGGCACTCAGCTCCAGGCGAATGGGCCGGCCCAGCTCGCCCAGCTCCGCTTCCCTGCCCAGTGGAGGCTTGTCATACATGGGCCTGCCGGGCGAGCTTGGGAGGCTGCTGCGAGGAGAGCATGACTCTGTCGGCCTTGCCAAGCTCCAAGTCCGGCAGGCCCCGTTGACACAGCAACAGCCATCCCAGCGCCCCCAGCGCTGCTACCAGCAGGGCCACCGCCGCCAAAGCCAGAGGCCCTCCCGCTCAGGACACCTGCGACCACCGGCCCTGCCGCATCTCTGCTGTGCCGCTGCCCAAAGCTGGCGGGGGCCTCGCTTGAGGAGCACAGGGTGGGACCCGAGGAGGAAGGGCCACCCCGTCGCCGCCAGGCCCAGAGCAAGGAAGCGGCCTTCTTTGCAGGATGAGGCGGCGCTGAGGGAAGGAGCAGCCAAGGTGCCTCAGAGGTCACGCGGCTCCTGGCCTCAGAAGTTTGACAGCCTTCCCGCCAACAGGGATGACCCTGGCGCTGTGTTTCATTGGTAGAGCTGCTGCCATGTGGCGTCGCCTCTACCAATAAAACACAGCGCCAGGGTAAGGGTTGACCCTGGCGCTGCAGAGCGGAACAGGGTCCTAGTGCCCCTGCTCCGCTCGCTTACCTCCCTGCTCTCCCCTGAGCGGGATAAGGGAGGCCACTGCGCAGCTCCCCCACTTGCTGGGGCGCCCCTCAGCGCCCCGGCGCCCTGCGCCACTAGAGCCAATGGGTGAGCCGGCCCTGCCCAGGGGGGTGCACCAGCATCGGTGCGCATCCCAGGGGGGTGCATCCCAGGGGTGTGTGTCAGCAGCGGGGAGCGTCCCAGGGTGGCACTGCCCATAGTGATGTCACCCCCCTCAGGGATGGCACCCGGGGTGGACCGCCACCACTGCACTCCACCTTTCTCCACTGCAGCATGCAGTTTAGCAGCTCATCACATGGGGGATCCACACACAGGCTTTCACTTTAGTCCCCAGCAGCTCTTTACAGCCTCCTAGTGGGAGAAGCTCTGAACCACACAGTGTATTCTGATAAATGTTATGGTTAGACTAGAAAAATAAGTTGTTGGCATCCATCTGCCTCGAGAGACAATGGAGTGCACTTCCTGAGGTGAAGCCAAACTGTTTTTTCAGCAGCACCAAAGTGACCTCTTTGGGGCACAAGCCTGAACACTGAGAAAGGAGGTCCTGGGCTTCCCAGACAGCAAGATCCAACTCTTGGGCTCACTGATGCAGTCCAAAGGAAAGCAGAGCAAGATGTTTGGCACCAGCTGGGCTGCAGGAGTTGCTGGAAGGAGGCGTACAAGGTGCCATCTCACCACCTTAGAGACTCTACTCTGGATTTTGAAGGGTTTACTCCTGAGCCTTTTCTTCTCCCAAAGATGACCCACAGGGCAGCAGCTATGGATTTTTTCTTGCGGTTTACTTCCGAAGTTTTTCTTATAAATGAATATAGCTGCAAAGCAGTGGACATTTAGGATCAGAGTTGACCAGGTTGATGGATACCATCTGCCCCTCAAAAAACACGTAAGTGGAACAATATTGTATTATTACAGTGTTTCTCAAATTTGGGTCTCCAGCTGTTGCTGGACTACAACTCCCACTGTCCTTGACTGCTGGTCTTTCTAGCTAGGGATATTGGGAGTTGTAGTCCAAGAGCAGCTGGAGACCCAAGTTTGAGAAACATTGGCTTATTGTGTCACCTCATCCCTGTGGGTTTGATAGCTGTAATAGTTGTAGCACTAAAGCGCATCAGGGACTAAGCTAGCTTTCTTTTCTCCCGTAAATTGCCACAAGAACATTGGAATAACCATGCTGGATTTGACCAAAGACCAATGCAGTCCAGGATCCTGTTTCCCTCCTTGGCTAACCAGATGACTATGGGAAGCCAACAACCATGGCATGAGGACAATAGAACCCCCCCCCCCTACTTGTGTTCCCCAGCAACAGATATTCAGAGGCACACATTCTGGAAGTAGCATATAGCCAGCATGAACAATAATCAATGATAGCCTGGGCCTCCATGAATTTGTTTACTGCCCTTTGAAAGCTATTGGGCACTCTCACCATATCCTGAATTTCATTGAACAAAAAGCAGGTTGCCAGGTTCAGACCCAGAGATACACATTTCTCCATGAAGCAGATTACTAGCCCATTAAGTGTGTTGTGATATTCCAAAGGGCACCTTCTTAGGCAACTGATGATTCTTTTATTGGAACCTAGCAAGAAAATGCCTTTGCAAATCACCCTTCTTATGTGCATGCAGGTCAAAATGTCTATAACTAGGCCTTGAGTGGTTTCCTCTGAAGTGAAAAGGTCTGCATTCCTTTTGCTTTTTAGCTCTGCATTAAGTGTAATTGGTTCAGAGAAGCTAACAGCACATGCAATGCCATAATTAAAACCAAGGTAGCATCTTTTAAAATTAATCTAAAATAATTTCTCCCTTATTATGATATACACTGATTAAACACAATACAAATCTCATCTAAACTGCCTTTTTATTCCATAACAGTGCCAGGCTGTAATTGACTTGTGTTTGATCTATGCTCTCTTGAAATTAAAAAGAACAAAGACCATCAGATAAAAAGTAAATAGCACAAAGAAATATGTATTTCCACTACCTTCTTTGAAATGCAAATGCATTCTAAAATATTGTTTTATATCCTTGAGCTGCATTTTGATATTCTTGCTGATTGACTGTGGCTGCCTTAAGTGAAAAGTTAATCCACTGGGAAGGACTTCCGTGTTGTTTAATGGGGGGGGAGCCACACCTGGCAGGCTCAGTATGTTACAAGCAGGTTAGACCCATTGAGGAGAAAAGGGCTTTGGTTACACACAGTGGGCCAGATCCTGTGAGCTCCAATGGAAGAGTTGCTCCCTTGCATTTGCAAACTGCTACTTAAGAAATGGGAGAGTTTAAAAACCAGCTTCTTGGAGAAAAGAAGGCTATTGTTCAGTAGAATTAAATGTAAGAACATTATTATATATCCTTTTTTCTCAGAATCCTAGGTTAGGATAAGAGATAAGTACTTACTGTGGTGTTTTCCCATCACTCACAGATACAGTGATAGCCAGACTGGTTTGCCTGGGTTGCTGGTGGCTTCTGGTGATATAATGTTGAGGCAGAGTTCGCGTGCTAGCTTACATTTGAGGTTGCAAATAGTGCTGGGAGTGGGGTGGCAGTGGCCAGATGGCAGGAAGGGGCCCACAAATTTATGTATTTATGTATTAATTTTGAATACCGCCCATTGCCGGTAGGTCTCAGGGTAGTTCACAACATGAAATTACAGAACAAAATACAAAAAAAGAAAAGAAAGGAAAGTTAATAATACTACTGTATACAAACTAATAAAAAAATACGCTCCTCAACAAAAGTCTCTAAACAATTGCCCAGCTCACAAATAGAAATACAAGAATTCAAATTAACATATAAGAAATGCAAATAAAAAATCCAAATTAGCATGTAACATTTAAAAACTATTAAAAACAACCCAAACCCCTAAATAAAGCAACATCCATCCTTGTTTAAAATGTTGAAACTCTCATCCCCTGGCATTGTTGTTATGCACTAGGCTCTTTTATTAAAAATTTGTTGATTTGTTTGTAGTTATTAATTATTGTTACTGGCTGTTGATTTTTGTTATTTTTGTGTTTGTTATTTGTGTTTGTTATTTTTGAGAACAGTGTTCTCTTTATTTGCTAGTATTCAAAGCATTACAAAATCACAAGTTTGCGTAAGAATTTCTGCTTGTGCAGCATAAATTTCGCACCCTAACTTGAAATCTATTCTGGGGGTTCCTCCAACCCTCTGGAGCAAATTTGGAAAGGCACAGGGTGTGCAAAGACAGAGGAAATGGGAGAAAGTTTTGTTGCAGAAGCATAAATCCTTGAGCTAATGCAGTGGTTCCCAACAGGTGGTCCGGGGACCCCCAGGGGTCCGCGAGCTATGCCAGAGGGGTCCGCAAGATGCTATTAGAATAAAAAATATATTAAATATATTTCGTATGATAACAGATTTTTTGTTTTGGCTGCTTCCTGCATGAGCAGAGTCTAGCGCAAAACTAGAATTAGATGAGGCAGTAGTTCTGCTGTATGCCGTTAGGTGGCGCTTTACAAACACTACTGTTTTGCAAAGAGGCAACGCGCGCATTCTACTAATGCTCACCTCCCCAAGATGCTTTGCGCGCATCGGCTTCATTTGTGCGCTACTGCGCAGGTACCCTGTCTTCTCCATTCCCCTCCCTCCTCCCTGGACTCTTATAAAAAGACTCTTAATTTGGCTCTCACTTTTTAATTTTTAGGATTTGGAATTAATGGGGGTCCTTGTCACAATAGCGGCTCGATGAGGGGTCCTCGAGAAAATTTTGTTGGGAACCCCTGAGCTAATGGAACAAGCACACTGGATACCTCCCATTGTTTTAAATCTTGTACAATTCAGCATGGGTTTCTGAAAAATAGGTCATGCCAGACTAATCTGATCTCATTTTTTGACAGAATTACAAGCCTGGTAGATGAAGGGAATGCTGTGGATGTAGCTTATCTTGATTTCAGCAAGGCCTTTGACAAGGTGCCCCATGATATTCTTGTAAAGAAGCTGGTAAAATGCAGGCTAGACAATGCTACCATTCAGTGGATTTGTAACTGGCTGACTGACTGAACCCAAAGGATGCTCATCAGCAGTACATGTGAAAAGGATCTAGGAGTCTTGGTAGACCATAAACTTACATGAGTCAACAGTGTGATGCAGCAGCTAAAAAAGCCAATGCAATTCTGGGCTACATCAATAGGAGTATAGCATCTAGATCAGGCATCCCCAAACTTCGGCCCTCCAGATGTTTTGGACTACAATTCCCATCATCCCTGACCACTGGTCCTGTTAGCCAGGGATCATGGGAGTTGTAGGCCAAAACATCTGGAGGGCCGCAGTTTGGGGATGCCTGATCTAGATCAAGGGAAGTAATAGTACCACTGTATTCCGCTCTGGTCAGACCTCACCTGGAGTACTGTGTTCAGTTCTGGGCACCACAGTTCAAGAAGGATACTGACAAGCTTGAATGTGTCCAGAGGAGGGCAACCAAAATGGTCAAAGGCCTGGAAACAATGCCTTATGAGGAACGGCTTAGGGAGCTGGGTATGTTTAGCCTGGAGAAGAGAAGGTTAAGGGGTGATATGATAGCCATGTTCAAATATATAAAAGGATGTCATATAGAGGTGGGAGAAAGGTTGTTTTCTGCTGCTCCAGAGAAGCGGACACGGAGCAATGGATTCAAACTTCAAGAAAGAAGATTCCACCTAAACATTAGGAAGAACTTCCTGACAGTAAGAGCTGTTCGGCAGTGGAATTTGCTGCCAAGGAGTGGGGTGGAGTCTCCTTCTTTGGGGGGTCTTTAAGCAGAGGCTTGACAGGCATATGTCAAAAATGCTTTGATGGTGTTTCCTGCTTGGCAGGGGGTTGGACAGGATGGCCCTTGTGGTCTCTTCCAACTCTATGAGTCTATGATTCTATGATTTTTATAATCTTGTAAGTCGTCCTGAGTCTTTTGAGAAAGACATCCAAGAAATTTTTATAATGATGCTAACAATAATAATGTCAACCAACATCCCTGTCTGATTAATCATCTAAGATGTCATTAGCCCAACTAGACAGACACATCTACACATTCAAATGCCATATTTGTATCTTTCTCCGTTAAGCCGTACCCACAGCTTGGCTTAATTATCTGATTTTCTTTTCCTTTCCTGTCCTGGGGAGTTGAAATCTCTCTGGCATTGCTTCTTCACCCTTGAAGGATTTGTCCGCTTTCTGGCTATCCAACCGTCAACTGGAACACTAACCTTTTAACTGCAGAGCAGTGTCCTTTATATAGAGTCACCCGGGGAACTTCCCCACGGATGTAGAAGAATTAGTCATTATACCATGAATGTCATCTCTATCTAAAATGGAAAACTGAAATATAGGTCACAGTAGCAGTGCCATAGCAAGTTGATTTACTATTTTCTACTACACACACAGAGAGAGAAACATTTTCCACACTCAGTGTGAACTTCTGCATTCTAATACCCCCCCCCCCGATACTTTCATCAGAATTAGCAGTGGCATAGCAGAGGAGGAACCCAGGAGATCACTGGTTCAGAGCAGGAGTGATGACATCATCTGCCAGGTCCCCCTTGCTCTGGGAAGTGAATGAAGTAATAATGAGACTTTCAAGTTTGTATGGGACAGATTGACAAGTAGAAAATGAGTGCAGTACATATGGACTTTCAGATGTTATTGAGCTCCAGCTTCCATCAACCTTGTCCAGCTAAGTCAACAGTCATGGATGATAGGAGCTGTAGTCCAACAGAATCTGAAGGGCCACAGTCTGCGATAACTAGTCTTATATAACAAACATGCTTAAGTCTAATTAATGCATGAAGGTATTAAGACCATAGAGTAAACTGTCCTGCCAGGCTTAGCTCACCTTGGGAGGAACTAGGTAATCAAGCTTTTGTTCCTCCCAGTTGACCTGATAAATTGACAAGGCTAAAGGGTGGTTGCTCCAGCTTAGTAGCATGGCTCTCACAAGTAACCCTTGAGTTCCTATAATATAAGAAATTTCACCGCTTTGGAACTAAAACTAAGTTTTACTGCCCATACAACCTTTCTGAACCTGACAGGGTTTCAACTTCATACCAGCTATCAGACTAGTCAGCTTCCCCTTTTTATTTATTGTGTGTACATTGAATTAAAAGCTAAATGTATTTCATCCAGCTGAAAATCTTCCCTAAAATCTCAGTATGGTTTGTAAATTGAACTTAGGGAGTCAGAAGTGAGTTCAATGGAGCTTATACCCAAGTAATGATTCATGGTTCTAATAAACTGGGTATTGCACAATGTTTGGTGGATTTTTAAAATATATTTTTATGTGTAAATATAATAGATTGACACATCTACATGCATTTTTAACTCTTCTTGGCAATACAGCTATGGATTCTTCTCAGGGACAAGCTGCTGAAAGCTGCCATGGTGAGCTTCTGCATTGTAGAACATACAACTACACTGCTGAAATCATATGCCCATCTGTAATTTTTAATAAGTAATTCCAATTGCTGTATTCCCCCTCAATAATATTTGACCTTCCTGGCCCCTGCAGGCTTAGATCTGGAAAACTGAATTATTTGGTAGGGAAAATAGTTCTCTGCAATCAACAGCAAAGGATATAAAAGGTATAGCTTTATCAGAAAGGATAGAAGTACATCTGCTTCTTTTGCTGCTTCATGTGTGGGGGTTTCTTCTTCTTTTTAAACTGAGAGAAATAAAATATCAGGATGGTCCCTGGTGGCCGCAAAATCTATAAATGGATGATCATTGGGTTTCCTGGGAAACGGCGGAATTATGAAACATGCTGTAGCTGGAAATAGAATTTTGACAAAATATTCAGCTGCAGAAATGGATATGTCAATGATGAGTTTTCAAGGAAGTATGATTATTCATTTGAAATGTATGTCCTAAAGCCAGCACAGGCTACCTTTCTTCCTTCTCTCCAAAGGATAAAAATGAAGCTACCAAAATAATATAATGCACAGTAGTTTCCTTTGGCCTTAAGTTATCGAGTAGCCATTGTGAATGCAATAAAAGTACACCAGTGCTTGTTTGTTTTTATTTGACACATTAAGTTATCATTGCAAATTTTATGGTGGAGAATTTTCAAAGCTGTCAGGGATAGGAGGTGGACAACTTAATGGCTTGATTGCTAAAAAAATAAATAAGAATAAGACATTTTTCAGTCTTCTAGTGTTACTTATGGAAGTCAAATGCAGTCTTACAATTCTGCTAGGCCCACTGGACCTAGTGGTTAGAGCTAGGCTCCTCCCCCCACCTGCTTTCCCTGCTCTGGGTGCACAGCAATACATGTAAAAGATTAAAACTTTCTGCCATATTGGGCAGAGCAAAATAATTTTGGGCATGCCTTTACTCTCTGACTGTTGATGTTGCGCTTTGTTAGTTTGAAAATTACTTTTATTTAATTTCATAAAGGGTACAAAGGGTACAAAGAACACGAGTACAAGCACTAGCAAACTATAAGCCATAAACAAAATCCCCACTTGTAAAGCAAAGTGGCAGGCAACACTTGGGGACATCACTGTGTACTCGTTGTACAGGACAGTAAGTGGGCAGGAAGATGGCACTCACAAAATACAGATTTCCAATTATTAAAAATTAGTGATGGTCATCTTGCACAGCCATCCTGTTTAGGGAAAATCAAGATCATCAGATGTCTGCAGAGTTACATAACAAGGACACACTGTTCACCTAGAGAGTTCTGCCTTGCACTTGATGGGTTGATCAAAAGAAGGTAAGTGGGGTAAAATATGGAACCTGATGCTTTAAAAACTAATTCAACAGAACAGACTCTGCAGTGGTAGTAAGCACTTCATAGTCACCCCAGCTGCCCACACCTCCTAATTTGAAAACTCGATGGGGAGCATTAACTCATCATGCCTTCCTTTGGGCTATCAGTGAAGGATGGGAAGGTGGGAAGGTTGCTGTTATGTACTGAGCTGAATCCTAGAACAATAGGATTCAGAAGCATGAAATTCACTCTCGACTCCGAGTACATTTCAGTTGCAGAGTGCAGATTATTGGTTAAATGATTTGTTGAATGAAAGGATACTCATGAATATCCCTCACCACCTCAAGAGTAAGGTAAGTGTGACAAAGACCCTGCATACCACCCATGAGAATTTCACCGTATTTTTCTTTCCCAACTGAATTTTTCTTTCTAAATGCAATTTCTCTTTCTCATTATTTGGTGGGATTTTTTCCCAATTAATTTTTTCTCATTAATCAATGGGAGATATTGGCAGCACATCACTACAGAAAATATCATAAAGAAAGTTAGAAACTAACTGGATGGCGGCAAACAGATTGAGATTGAATCCTGACAAGACAGAAGTACTGTTTGTGGGGGACGGGAGGCGGACGGGTGTGGAGGACTCCCTGGTCCTGAATGGGGTAACTGTGCCCCTGAAAGACCAGGTGTGCAGCCTGGGAGTCATTTTAGACTCACAGCTGTCCATGGAGGCACAGGTCAACTCACCCCGTCACAGGGATTTGAACCGCTGACCTTCTGATCAGCAAGCCCTAGGCTCAGTGGTTTAACTACAGTGCCACCTGGGTCCCCAAGGGGAAGGTAGGGGATTGTAAATTTGGGGGGGGGTTGGGCACTGCAAATATCTGAGGACGTGGTTGTTGTTTTTAAAAAAAGACGCAGAGGGTTGCATTTAGTCATAGTATATGTGAAATGGAGGGTAATAACCCCCCTTCAGATCCCCCTGAGCCCCAGAGTCCCCCTGAGTCGAGGCAAGATACTGTGGAGACGGCAGGTTTCATCCCTGTGTCTCCCCCCACCCTGTTCTAACCCATTACGTATCCCTGCTCCCTATTCGCCCCCCCCCAGGCAGGCCTCTACCTCCACTTGGCAATGTTGGTTATTTGGTGGGGGATTTGGGGGGAGGTAGTGGTGCAAAATGGTAAAGTAAAAAACCCTTGCCGTGCAGGGGCCTACATAAATCAAAGGCTGTGCTGCGTTCTGTGCCACCGCCCCCCCCCCCGGCAGGCCCCTACCTCCAATTGGCAATGTTGGTTATTTGGTGGGAAATTTTTTTTTGGGGGGGGGGGTGCTAAATGGTAAAGTAAAAACTCCTTGCCGTGCAGGGGCCTACATAAATCAAAGGCTGTGCTGTGGCCTGTGCCACCCCCACCCCCCAGGCAGTCCCTTACCTCCACTTGGCAATGTTGGCTATTTGGTGGGGGATTTGGGGGGGGGTAGTGGTGCTAAATGGTAAAGTAAAAACCCCTTGTTGTGCAGGGGGCCCTACATAAATCAAAGGCCGTGCTGCGTTCTGTGATCCATGTGCTTGTCCTCTCCCTAGGAGCCTGGCAGGGGCCTAGGGGTCTGATAATGGCCGCCTTGGTGGTTTCAGTTGCTTGGTTGATGATGTCATTTGGTTTGTGGGTGTGGCTTAGATTTCACAGGAAGGGAGGGGTGGAGGAGGGTATAACGCCACTTGAGGGCGCTGTTTGACTTGGTGGAAAACCAGGTCTGTACCTGCCCAGGTGTGTGATTTGAGGGATTTTTGTCCCCAACAACGCTCGGGGAGTGGCCTGGATCGTTGTGTCAAAATTTCAGGACAATCGGTCAAGCAGTTACGGAGAAAAGTGGAACCTGCAGTTTCACGATTTTTACATTTTTATATATATAGATGCACCTCTGGGTCATTTGTGGGGCAAAGGAATTCATTCATTCCCCCCCCCCAAAAAAAATATAGTCCGGCCCACCACATGGTCTGAGGGACAGTGAACCAGCCCACAGCTGAAAAAGGTTGCTGACCCCTGGTATAATCCAAGTGCAGGTTTATGTCCATTCCAGAACCAGGCCTTAGATCCTCAGTATTAAGATGCCAATCTTTTGAAGCCATTTCATTTCAAATTGTTTTAAATGTCTTGTCTTACTTAAGCCAGTGATGTACATTCACAGCTGTAGTTGTTTCAGATTCCCCCTGGGTTCTAATGACATGGCCTTGCCTGTCACGTTCAACTTGCAATTTAGTGGGATATTGAAATCATATTTCAAAACCTATGATTTTCAGTAAGTGTCTGAGATTTGTGCGCTGTTGGTTAAAATAGATGCTATTGTTGCTGCTTTAAAGTAGGTGAGATGGCTGCTGGAATGCAGAGAATAAAATGGGTGGAACATTTCGCCCAAAACGCAGTGTGATGGAAACAAAGGAGACAATTTGAATGTCAGTAGCCTTTGGATATGGATGTCAGAGAATTTCAGCCAAAATGGGAATGAAAATGGATGATGTTCACTTATTCCCTGCCCTCTGCCCCCTTCCACAATGGAACTCAATCCAGTGAATACAATCAGTCATTTTCAGTCTGCAAACAAAGTGTAGTATATTATGTTGCCTCCATATGCATTGCATTTCCTTTGCATTGATATAAATAGGATGGTTAACATACTGATGTTTTAATTTACATAATCAATTATGTAAACTACATAAGTTATGTAATTTTGCCATAGCATGCAGCAGGAAGAATAACTTGCATAGCATGCAGCAGGAAGAAGATGACTTGCAGTGGAATGAGCACAGGCCTGCATTTGACAAATGCTGGGTGGAATGAAAAAAACCTGCCTTTTTTACATCCCTGCCCATGGGAAAACAGTATTTTCCATGGACTTCCTTACACCTGACATTCCATGAAGCAATATGGTAGGCATGAGGAAGGGAGGAGGCCTAAAACTCTCCTCTTCCCACTCCTTGCTTGCCACCAAAGTACTATCACTGCACATGAGAGCCATAATGGTCCGCCCTCGCCGCTCCAAATGGTTTCCAGAGAGTGGTAGGGGTTGTTATATCCCATGTTGATGGCCTTTCAGCTGATTCCCTGGTGGCCTGCTGGAATGAGGAGTTAACCAGGGCTATTGACTGTTTGGCTCCGAAGTGCCTTCTCCGATTGCATGGAGCCCGGACAGCCCTGTGGTTTTCCACAGATCTCAGGGTGATGAAACACTTGCTGAGACGGCTAGAGCATCGGTGGCGGATAACTCATTCTGAAGCTGACCAGACACGGGTTAGAGCTCAATCTTGACCCTACCAAGTGGGGGTAGGGTTAGGGTTAGGGTTAGACTTTCTTCACCACCTCTATTGCATCTGCAGAAAACAGCAGCAGGAGACTCTTTCAGGTGGTTCGCAATCTAGTGGAACCACCTGCTCCATCGGGGCCCAGTATGGGCCACATGATCTCCTGCAATGATTTTGCAAATTTTTTTGCAGATAAAGTTCCTCAGATTCGGGAAGAGGTAGACTCCATCGTGGGAGCAGGGCCGGGGCAGGGGAGTGCTAGAGTCCTGTCTAGTCAAGTTGCGTGGGATCAATTTCAATCTGTTACCTCCGAGGATGTGGACAGTCTGCTTGGATGAGTGAAACCGACCACCTGTCTCCTTGATCTTTGCCCATCCTGGCTTATAAAAGCTAGCCGGGAAGTGCTGGGCAATGGGCTTCGTGGGTGGCAGTTATTAAACAGCATTTTTAAAAATGATCTTTAGATGCGGCCAATATGGCCAACTATCACCCAGTCTCAAATCTTCCATTCTTGGGCAAGGTGATTGAGTGAGTGGTTGCTGAACAACTCCAGGCACGCCTGGAAGAAGCGGACCATTTGGATCCCTTCCAGTCGGGATTCAGGCCTCATCATGGGACTGAAACTGCCTTGGTCGCACTGGTTGATGATCTCAGGCAGGCTAGAGACAAAGGTGAGAGCTGTTTCCTAGTTCTGCTGGATCTCTCAGCGGCTTTTGACACCATCAACCATAACATCCTTCTGGACCATCTAGAGGGCTTGGGAGCTAGGGGCACTGTCATACAGTTGTTCCGCTCCTTCCTCCTGGGCCGTGTTCAGAAAGTGGTGGGGGGGGATGAGTGTTCAGACCCCTGGGCTCTCACTTGTTGGGTGCCTCAGGGTTCTGTCCTCTCCCCCATGTTTTTAACATCTATATGCAGCCGCTGGGAGAGATCATCAGGGGGTTTGGGCTGGGTGTTCATCAGTATGCGGATGATACCCAGCTCTACCTCTCTTTCAAATCAGAACCAGTGAAGGCGGTGGAGGTCCTGTGTGAGTGTCTGGAGGCGGTTGGAGGATGGATGGCGGCTAACAGATTGAGATTGAATCCTGACAAGACAGAGGTACTGTTTGTGGGGGACAGGAGGCGGGTGGGTGTGGAGGACTCCCTGGTCCTGAATGGGGTAACTGTGCCCCTGAAGGACCAGGTGTGCAGCCTGGGAGTCATTTTGGACTCACAGCTGTCCATGGAGGCACAGGTCAACTCTGTGTCCAGGGCAGCTGTTTATCAGCTCCATCTGGTACGCAGGCTGAGACCCTACCTGCCCACTGACTGTCTCTCCAGAGTGGTGCATGCTCTAGTTATCTCTCGCTTGGACTACTGCAATGCGCTCTACGTGGGGCTACCTTTGAAGGTGACCCGGAAACTACAACTAACCCAGAATGCGGCAGCTAGACTGGTGACTGGGAGCGGCCGCCGAGACCACATAACACCGGTCCTGAAAGACCTACATTGGCTCCCAGTACGTTTCCGAGCACAATTCAAAGTGTTGGTTCTGACTTTTAAAGCCCTAAGCGGCCTCGGTCCAGTATACCTGAAGGAGCGTCTCCACCCCCATCGTTCTGCCCGGACACTGAGGTCCAGCTCCGAGGGCCTTCTGGCGGTTCCCTCGCTACGAGAAGCCAAGTTACAGGGAACCAGGCAGAGTGCCTTCTCGGTAGTGGCACCCACCCTGTGGAATGCCCTCCCACCAGAGGTCAAAGAGAACAACAATTACCAGACCTTTAGAAGGCATCTCAAGGCAGCCCTGTTTAGGGAAGCTTTTAATGTTTGATTTCTGTATTTTAATGTTTTGTTGGAAGCCGCCCAGAGTGGCTGGGGGAACCCGGCCAGATGGGCGGGGTATAAATAATAAATTATTATTATTATTATTATTATTATTATTATTATTATTATTATTACCCACCCACAACACAGGTGGTTGGTCTCTAGGTCTCACTGCAACACGTGCCCTCTTTGAGGGAGGACCCAATTTTTATGTTATTGAACCACCAGTGAATTTACACTATGTCACCTACCTGTTCTCTGTCTTTCAATCTGGATTGCCACTTCATCATACAAAAAAATGTTGAATTTTTGTGTAATTGCTATAGCCCTTTTCTAAGCTTCCGAAATGCCCTTGCTGGATTTATTTTTAGGCCTATTTACACATTTCCTCCTATTTTGTCTCTTTCTCTGCTTTCTATCCAGCATGATATTCTTTTGTCCTAGTGAGCACACAACCCTAAAGCAGATCGTGTTTTGACTCTGGAGCAGCCGGGAACAGTCCCTACTGTTTAAAAAAATTGCAATCTTTAAAATGCACACTTGAAAAACAAACAGCAGCACCCAGAGTTTGCAATTACCCCCAGAGGCCTTTCTGATGGAGTCTTCATGCTATCTAGCATGCTTTTATCCATGAGTTAACAGGAATTTTGATCCTTTTCATCATATTTTAACTCATGTTATGCCAAAGCCTGTCCTTCAAAAATTTTTCGAATGTTTTCTTCCCTAGTTAAAAGGAAAGACCTCAATTTTCCTGCCACATTCTTTTCAAGGCTCTTCAGAACTTTCTTGCTTGAATGGGGAGTGGAAATGTGTGCATGCTTGTTTGTTGGTAGAGCTGTCCGACCTTTATATGACTGAAACATAGCATATATAGAGAGGTATGTGTTAATAAGTCATTGCTCCACCCACTTTTGCATCTGGCCCCACCCACTTTGTCTTTGTTCACCGCATCCATAGCTAGCATACATATGGCCCTAAGAAAGTTGCCTATGGGAGAACAAGGCCTTCAGGCTGCAAACAGTTCCCTATTCCTGATTACTGAATTCAACAGGACTTACTTCTGAGTAGCCATGGTTAGGATTGTGCTGTTAGTAAGTTGGGAGAATGCTTATGGGAACCATAGGAAACACAATCCAAATCTAATGATACCCCAGATGGAGGAATGATTCGAAGACAATCCATAGAGTTATCTTTTATCTCTTTTCATTCCAACACACATTTCAGATTCAAGCCACATAGCTCAGCTTCTTCAGATGAAACCCTTGTTTTGAGCTCAGCGCTGACTGCCGTATTTAATCTAAGCTATTTCCAATGCAAATTTTGTTGTCTGCGTCATGCTAGCAAAGCACAAGACTGTAAGCAGCCGATGACCTCCATGTGCCTATTCTATTTTCTTCCATTTGAATTGTCTGAGATGTCAAATAAAGCTATTTGTGTTTTTCCTTCTGATGGCAATGGAGGATTTACTGCTCTGATTTAACAAAAGTCACTCTTAATGCCGTCTGATGCTTCCCTGCTTCTTCAGTTTTGAATATTTCAACCCCATGAACAAGTAGGTTTCTAATGGTGCCTAAACACCCTTAATAGAGGGAAATGAGCTGAGGTCCTTAGGCTGGAAGATTCCACATCTTCAACGTTGCTGGCATCTGTCTATCTTGGGAGACAATGGAGGAATACACCAGGGGGGGGGTGAATTCAAAACATTGGAGAATTACAGTGCCTGCTGTGGCTGTGGAGACCAATATGAGATATATATGTTTTATTGCAGGTGGGGCAGATGAATGCATCCAGTTTCACTGTTACAGATGCACCACAGCATTTCTTCTCTCTGCACGCCTCCCAGTGGTCATTTCTACTCTGGTCACTGCTGTGGATACACAACCAGACTCCCACCAGGCATTGTAGTCATACACAAGGGATTCTCACACTGTTAATGTTGCCGGCCTTCATGTCATGTTTGCAGACATCTTTGTAAAATTGAGTTGGTCTGCCAACAGGCCTGGTGCTTGAAGCAAGCTCCCTGCAAAGCATATCCTTAGGGATCCTTCCATTTTCCATTCTGTGGACATGACCAAGTGTGACAAATTGACACAGTTTTGAAATGTTTATTCCTACCTGGCTGGAAAAGAGTTAATCCACCTCCAGCCTGACTGACATAACATTCTGATGGGGGCGGGACTGTTCCCAGTTTTAAAAGGAGGGAGTGTCGGTTTGGTCAGTTAGGGAGAAGGGGAGGGAGTGGTGTGATGTGAAGAAAGTTGAGAGGCCAGGAGAGTGTGAATTTAGATATGGTTTAGGAAAGCTTGATGTTAAATGTTTGACAGAGTTATTGTACAAATGAAACAAAGCTGATAAACACATTAAACGATAAAGACACTACTATGTTTTTAAGATAATAAAATTTCATCTTTTTTTTGCCAAGAAGAATCGTCTTTATTGTTCCAGCGGGGTATCAGAACTCACAGCAGTGGTGGCTCAATAGAGGACAAAACTTACCTCAGGAATAGAGGTGGCAGTTTGTGTCCTAGAGTTACACTGAAGAGGCTTAGGAGGGTAACCTGGGGTGCCACGAAGTTGCCAGAGTGGAAAGGGCAAACTTTTGCAGTGGGGAATCAAACTGAGTGAGACCCTTTACTGTAGGCAAAAGGTTATTCCGTCAAACAGCCTAGAGTTTCTTAAGATACCAGACCACATAAGCTGGAAGACACTCTTTACTAAGAAACCCACAAGTAAAAAGGGGTTTATTTTAAGGCGGCAGGAGAAGAGGGTGGGTGGTTTCACCTCTGGTTTCCTGTGTCGCATTTTAGTAGTAGAGAGTAGGACATTTCGTCACGCCAAGCCAGTGTAGATGCTACTGAGACAGAAGGAACTTCTGGCTGATTGCGCGGCAATGGCGGGCACCGTACTCCTCAGCTGATGGGAATGTGTGCTTCTGAGGCAAAGGGGGACTGCTTCAGTGTAGCGGCCCACCAGAAGAAACCCTGAATTGAGTGTTTCAGGGACGTGGATCCGGCAGATGCCAGAAGCGAGCTTCCCCCTCCCTTGGCTAGCCTATTTTGGGGCGGCGAGAGAGCAGGGGTTTTTGAGCTAACGCGGCGCATCGGAGCATAGCTATCTCGAAGGCACGAAGCTGTGATCCTGCCAGGCAACGACGATCGGTTATTCCTAAAAGCTGAAAAAAATTGAAGACATAGGATACCAGAAGTAAAAGGAGAAATTTAAGAATTTGTTTTTAGTAATTGGAATGAATTGGCCATGGAAGGAGATTCAAACAGGAAGTTGATCTCCCCCATTGAGAGGACCGTACTGCAGTTAATTTGCCTATAGCCGGAAAGGTGAAAGGAACCTTTTAATTATCAAGGATTGGACTGAACACCTTCCCCCGGAGGCAGGGTAAAGGGGAGAAGGATTTAATTAATCAAAATCCCTGCAAAAATTCTTAATTTGGACTGGGGAAAATCCCCCTGGAAACTGAGGTCGGGGCCTGGGAGGAAGCAGCGGGCCGCCATTATAACATCACAATAGAAAGGAATTTGTTTATCTCTTTGACACTGAGAACTGTATATAAGAAGTTTGATATTGCTCTTTTCATAAATGGACACAAGAATTTTAAGATATGAAAAAGAATTTAAAAAATGAGAACTATAACCAATTTGGACACAAACCTGGGTTTTGATGTTTTTGGAAATATAATTGGTTCAACTTCCTGCTCTGCTCTGTTCCCATGAAATCTGAGATGAACAGGATGACTGTAGCCACAACATCGCCTGCTGGCCTTGATTTTCAGAAGGATCTTTTGGAATTGGTTTTGGACTTGAGAAATGAATTGCAGCAAAATAATATATTGTTGCATAAAAGTAATACAGAATGGCATGAAAGGAATCAGAATTGTCAGGACAGTGAAATAGGATTAACTCTAACAGAGAGTGAAGTTACGCAAGAGGAACAACCACCAGTCTTGGACAGTGTAATCAAATTTTTTAAAAAGGAGGAAGATACATGGAACATTGTTCCCCCAGTGAGAGGGGTGAACATATAATCTGTTTGATCCAAGGAGTCACCAAATAATAACCAGCATGGCGTAATGTTCTCCCAGTGAGAGAGGGAGGGCAGGATCCATACTGGGGTCAGAATACAAAGGGAATAAAAACTGAGAAAGGCCTGGAGAATGAAATTTTTGCTGGATGGTTTTGTACTACAGCATTTGAAGAGTTGGGGAGGCATCAGGGGATGATGGAGGAAGAATGGTGGGTCGGCTGGGACAGGGTGGGAGTGGGGTGAGGGGTAGCAAAGGGTGTAACTTTCTTGATTGATTTTGATGGTCCGAAACTGGAATGACCTATGGAACTCACTGAAGAATCTGGGAGACTCTTCAGGGGAAGGGGGTTAAATTTGATATAATGGGTTTAAGAATTTATATTTAAATTTATGGAAAGTTCTTGGTAAAAATTTCTAGGCTAAGGGGAGAAACAGAAGTTAAAGGAAGGGAAAATAATTTTTGATTTGGATAAATTGATTAATTATTGGTGGAGAATAGATTATATTTTTAGAATAGAATATTTGAGTGTTAATGATAAAATGTGTTAGATGAATTTAAGATATAAGATGAAAACTGCTTAACTGGAATTATAAAATGGACCCAGTGAGGGGGAATTGAGGAAGTCAATAATGTTAAATAGACAATCTAAGATTGTAGAAGTTTTTCTTTTTTATGTTTTCTTTTTGTTTGTTTGTTTTTCTTTGTTTCATATCTTGTTTTGAGTTTTTGTTTTGCTTTTTGTGATTCTGTATTTGGAAAAAGAATAAAAATTATTTGAAAAAATAAGAAGAAGTGTGAACATGCTGAGAATGTGGGAACACATCTTTGTTTGAGACTCTGTCCTGCTATGCTGGTCTTCCAGGGGAGGCACATGGTGGACTGATCATCTGCTGTAATAATAATAATAATAATAATAATAATAATAATAATAATAATTTGTTTTTTGTACCCCATTCATCTGACTGGCTTGCCTCAGCCTCTCTGGGCAGCTTCCAACAGAATATACAAAAACAGCAGAACATCACACAATAAAAGCTTCCCAATACAAGGCTGCATTCTGATGTCTATGGAAGGTTGTATAATTATTTATCTCTTTGACACCTGACAAGAGGGCATTCCACAGGGCAGGCACCACTACTGAGAAGATCCTCAGTGTCCAGGCGGAATGAGGAGGCTAGTGTGCTCAGCATATGCAAGCTTGGTAGACCTTGATCTTGGTATTGGTCATTTGCATCACATTCTTATACACCTTTTTGGCGAGGTGAGCCATTGCCGTAGGTGCCTTAGCAATAAGCTTGTCCAGCTCAAAATCATCTACCACCTCAATCAAGTGATCACCAATGCTGATGTGTGGAGTGCCAGTGACATCCTAAACCAGGATGTTGTTCTTTGTCAGTCTGATGGTGAGACTGAACTCCACAAGGCTTTGGCAAAATGGTTGACAAGTCTTCCTCAGAGTGCATTGTCAAGGCTTTGTCATCTGCAAACAACATATCTCCTGGATAAGAACTTGCTGCACTTTTGTCTTGGTGTGGAGACGTGCCAAGTTGGACAGACCCATGTTGCTCCTCAAATGAAAGTACACACCATATGAATGCTGACAGCATATGAGAGCACCAGGGAGAATAATATGCCAAAGACAGTTGGGGAGAGAACACAGCTCTGTTTCACACCGCTCTTTATAGGCAAAGCATCCAAGGATGAACTGTTATACTGGATGGTACCGCACATGTTCTCATGATCATCATGTGGAGCTTTTTGAGCCGTGTGAAGAGTCCTTTTTGGCTGATGAGGTTTAAGGCCTTCATCAGGTCTATGAAGATGATATACAAGGGGCACCTCTCCTCTCAGCATTTCTCCTGCAGCTGGCACAGTGAGAAAAATCATGCTGACTGTTGACCTTTGAGCACTAAAGCCACATTGTGATAAACCCTGTTAGTGACTGTAATCTGTTGAGAACGACATGGGCGAAGGTTTTCCCCACAATACTGAAAAGGGAGATTCCACAGCAGTTGTAACAGTCATAGTGGTCACATTTGTTCCTATAGAGGGTCACAATCCTGAGATCACACGTCTCCATGGATTCTTTTCCCCAACCCTGCAAGAGAAGGCTGTGGAGGTGTGTCATGAGGGAAGAACTAAGACTGGCTTTCAGCACAATTGTGAAGGAAGAAAGCAGTTCATATACCATAGTCTTTGAGCAGCAGCAAAGAAATGTTATTTCGAAATAAATAAAACAGCTGTTGAAGAGACCACTGGCCTGAAGCTATCTCTACAACAGTTGGTATTTCTATTAAATTATGTTGTTGTTGTTGTTGTTTAGTCGTTTAGTCGTGTCCGACTCTTCGTGACCCCATGGACCATAGCACGCCAGGCACTCCTGTCTTGCACTGCCTCCCGCAGTTTGGTCAAACTCATGTTCGTAGCTTCGAGAACACTGTCCAACCATCTTGTCCTCTGTCGTCCCCTTCTCCTAGTGCCCTCAATCTTTCCCAACATCAGGGTCTTTTCCAAGGATTCTTCTCTTCTCATGAGGTGGCCAAAGTATTGGAGCCTCAGCTTCACGATCTGTCCTTCCAGGGAGCACTCAGGGCTGATTTCCTTAAGAATGGATAGGTTTGATCTTCTAGCAGTCCATGGGACTCTCAAGAGTCTCCTCCAGCACCATAATTCAAAAGCATCAATTCTTCGACGATCAGCCTTCTTTATGGTCCAGCTCTCACTTCCATACATCACTACTGGGAAAACCATAGCTTTAACTATACGGACCTTTGTCGGCAAAGTGATGTCTCTGCTTTTTAAGATGCTGTCTAGGTTTGTCATTGCTTTTCTCCCAAGAAGCAGGCGTCTTTTAATTTCGTGACTGCTGTCACCATCTGCAGTGATCAAGGAGCCCAAGAAAGTAAAATCTCTCACTGCCTCCATTTCTTCCCCTTCTATTTGCCAGGAGGTGATGGGACCAGTGGCCATGATCTTGGTTTTTTTGATGTTGAGCTTCAGACCATATTTTGCGCTCTCCTCTTTCACCCTCATTAAAAGGTTCTTTAATTCCTCCTCGCTTTCTGCCATCAAGGTTGTGTCATCTGCATATCTGAGGTTGTTGATATTTCTTCCGGCAATCTTAATTCCGGCTTGGGATTCATCTAGTCCAGCCTTTCGCATGATGAATTCTGCATATAAGTTAAATAAGCAGGGAGACAATATACAACCTTGTCGTACTCCTTTCCCAATTTTGAACCAATCAGTTGTTCCATATCCAGTTCTAACTGTAGCTTCTTGTCCCACATAGAGATTTCTCAGGAGACAGATGAGGTGATCAGGCACTCCCATTTCTTTAAGAACTTGCCATAGTTTGCTGTGGTCGACACAGTCAAAGGCTTTTGCATAGTCAATGAAGCAGAAGTAGACGTTTTTCTGGAACTCTCTAGCTTTCTCCATAATCCAGCGCATGTTTGCTATTTGGTCTCTGGTTCCTCTGCCCTTTCGAAATCCAGCTTGCACTTCTGGGAGTTCTCGGTCCACATACTGCCTAAGCCTGCCTTGTAGAATTTTAAGCATAACCTTGCTAGCGTGTGAAATGAGCGCAATTGTGCGGTAGTTAGAGCATTCTTTGGCACTGCCCTTCTTTGGAATTGGGATGTAGACTGATCTTTTCCAATCCTCTGGCCATTGCTGAGTTTTCCAAACTTGCTGGCATATTGGGTGTAGCACCTTAACAGCATCATCTTTTAAAATTTTAAATAGTTCAGCTGGAATATCATCACTTCCACTGGCCTTGTTATTAGCAATGCTTTCTAAGGCCCATTTGACTTCACTCTCCAAGATGTCTGGCTCAAGGTCAGCAACCACACTACCTGGGGTGTATGAGACCTCCATATCTTTCTGGTATAATTCCTCTGTGTATTCTTGCCACCTCTTCTTGATGTCTTCTGCTTCTGTTAGGTCCTTACCACTTTTGTCCTTGATTATGGTAATCTTTGTACGAAATGTTCCTTTCATATCACCAATTTTCTTGAACAGATCTCTGGTTTTCCCCATTCTATTGTTTTCCTCTATTTCTTTGCATTGCTCATTTAAGAAGACCCTCTTGTCTCTCCTTGCTGTTTTTTGGAAATCTGCATTCAGTTTCCTGTATCTTTCCCTATCTCCCTATCTCCCTTGCATTTTGCTTGCCTCCTCTCCTCCGCTATTTGTAAGGCCTCGTTGGACAGCCATTTTGCTTTCTTGCATTTCCTTTTCCTTGGGATGGTTTTCATTGCTGCCTCCTGTATAATGTTACGAGCCTCCATCCATAGTTCTTCAGGCACTCTGTCCACCAAATCTAAATCCTTAAACCTGTTCCTCACTTCCACTGTGTATTCATAAGGGATTTGATTCAGATTGTATCTTACTGGCCCAGTGGTTTTTCCTACTTTCTTCAGTTTAAGCTGGAATTTTGCTATAAGAAGCTGATGATCTGCTATAAGAAGCTGATTAAATTATACAAAGCCATTATTGAGAACTTCTCTTTTATAGAATAATGGCTGCTAGGATCAGGAATGCTAAACACTGGAGAATGCTATTGGTGCCATCAATACTAGAGTGAGAAAATTATGCAATTGTGTCAATATTGTCAAGCTATATAAGTGTAAGATTAGGAAGACAGAGATGATATCAGTTTCTTTTTCTTCAAAATAGGACACTATCAGAAAAACAAGGCCAATTCATATACAAATATGAACTCTTTGTTTCTTTTGTGTCAATATACCGTATGTAGATCAGGAATGGGCAAACTTCAGGCTTCCAGGATCCAATTTGTGATTTACTTGCATCTGATAATCCACCCACTGGTGCCTGGTGGAAAATAACAGTTCACGGGTGGACCTCTGTGATTTGTGCTAGAACCAAGCTTACAAGCTCTTTTGCACAGTTGCTGGAATCCAGAGGAGGAGAGAGTGCTCTTGCTCTCAGGTCCTGCTTGTTGGTTTCCTACAGGCATCTAGTTGTCCACTGTGAGAACAGGATGCTAGATAAGAAGGGTCATTGGTCTGATCCAGCAGGCTCTTACATTCAGTCTACAAACAGAACATTATAACGCTTACATTTTATGGAGGATAAGGCTATCAGTTGTTACTGGCCACAGTATCTGTTTTACCTTGCAGTATGCCTTTGAATACCAGTTGTTGGGACTCAAATTGAGAAGAGTGTTGTGGGTTTTTTTTCTTGCTTGTGGGTTTCCCAGAAACATCTGACTGGCTACAATGAGGATAGGACTAAATCTGGGAGGGCTTTTGTTATGTATTTCTAATACATTTTTTAAAAAAATGTTAAAAAGCGTAACTATTCTAGTCTATCTGGGCATTGTCTTTTTGTCATATCTATCTCCTGAGTACAACTCACAGTGGAAAACTATTCACTATGCTGAGGGGAGAAAACTATTCACTATTCTGAGGGGAGAAAAAAAAATATCTTCACATTTTCTTTACAGCCCCACAGACCAAGCCAATTACAATGTTGTTAACTGACACTAGGAGTCTATCCATGAAGGATGTTATGCTTGTGAACTTGTCTCTCATAAGAAGAGCTTTGCTAGATCAGATGAAAGTATTTCAAATCTAACATCTTGCATGGTGGCCAGACAGATGTCACTCTATTTTTATTCTTTTAAAAACATTTATATCCTACCTTTCCTCAAAGGAGCTCAAGGTGGTATACGTGCATCTTCCACTCCCCATTTATCCTTACAAGAATCTTGTGAGGTAGGTAAAACTAAGAGACAATGGCTGGCCCAAGGTGACCCAGCTTCATGGCTAAGTGGGGATTTGAACCCTGGTCTCCTGGGTTTTAGATGTGGACTCCAACACTGCATCACACAGGTTGTAAGGGAAGCCCACAGGTGTGTGGGGTGAATACTCCACCCCCTTCCTGCTAACAACTGGGGCTGATGGGAGCTGCAGCCCACATCTGGAGGGGACCAGGTTGACACAGGCCAATCCAAGGTAGAAACCCAAATCCACAACACCAACACCAACACAACACACAACACCAACAACACACTGCAAGGCAGAAGTTCTAAACCACACATGATGATCAGATTGTATATCTCAGGACTGCTCTCTTTGGTGGGTTGGGAGTCTATCCTGAGAGCTGCCTCTGACCATTTCTGACATCTTGTTTTGAACACGTTCCTTGACAGCAAGAAAATTGCTCTGCCAGTGGCAGCAAAATGCCTCACTCAATTTCCTGTCACAAGAGAGTGTCCCTTGTGCTTCTCAAGATGTCAGTAAGTAACCAAAGACTTAGCTTCCAAGAGAGCTTGTTGTTTCCCTTGTTGTGTAACAATCAGGGTGTAAGATAAAGTAGCCATACCAGATTGACAGGAAATCCCTGTTGTGTTACTGGTCTAAAGGGATTTATGGAAGAAGTGAGGGGAGAGCAAATTTAGAAGGCAGTCAGTTAACAGCAGGAGGAGGAGGAGGAGGAGGAGGAGGAGGAGGAGGAGGAGGAGGAGGAGTTGGGAACCTGTCTCCTCCGCATGACAATGGCAACAATATATATTATATTATATTATATTATATTATATTATATTATATTATATTATATTAATGCATACAAATTGTTTTTGCATGTTATCAAAATATTGAAAATTTTGACATTCTGTCCTATTGTATCCTATGTTACATTGTACAATATCATGTCAATTTCAAATAGATATATATACACACACATTTGAATATACCAGTAGTTATATATCTATACTTTCCACACAAAGATTCACTTATTTATTTGTTTTATATCTTACCCCTCTCCCGGTCCACCAGGACACAAAGTAGCTCTCAGAATAAATTAAAGCAGACACCCCCCCCAAACACACATGATGAATGCTTTATTAATTTTAAAGTAACCCTATTGAAAACAGCACTGAAAACACTTCAAAAAACAAACAATGAATTGTTTATTTAAAAATAAACAAATGATAGTGGTGGTGACAATTTCTTCACTATAAGGTTCCAGTGTGGGTTGCAACAATATAAAAATGCAATATTAAAATCACTTAAGACAATTTACAGCCAGAAGGTTGTGGGTTGTGTGGCATTAGCCCACTCTTTGAGAATATGTTTGTACGGAGGGAAAAGGGTTAATAAGCTGACCAATAGGAAAGCCCAGAGGCGGAGCCTATTTGTTTTAAGGCTCAGCCCAAGGTTTTTTTTTTGGCAGTTGACAGCTGAGGGTTGGGACAGTTGAGGGATGGGAGTTGTGAGGGTTGGTGACCGTGGGTCTTTGTGGTGGGGAGGTAGAGGAGTTAGAGTGAGTTAAAGACAGGAATAAGACTGAGAGGATAAAGTGCAACAGTGTTTCGAATATATCTAAAGCTTGTTGGTGTGTGAAATAAACTCTTAATATTCATTGTTAACTTTAATCCTGACTGAGACTCAGTGTTTTACCGGGGAATCCTGGTTGGTGGCAATGGAATAGTGGTGTACAGGTCAATAGTCCGTGAAACGACCGGGAGCTCTGTACGGAACGCCACAGGGAGTTCCTACACAAACACACAGGGGGGGGGGAAGGGACATCAGGTGACAATCTGAAGGCCAGTTCAAAGAATTTCTTCTCCAGAGGGTGCAGTATTCTGTTTTCTAGGTTTGCCAAATCTTGCAAAGAGGCAAACTGTGCTGGAGAGGGCAGCAATAATTTGGAGGCTAAACTGATGAGAATTGCCAAGATGGTAAATTGCACTGTGGTCCTCAGCCATCTTCACTGCCAGCTTGAGGCTCCATTTGATATAAATCAGTCACACTACTTAACATTGCTATTGTGCAGTGCCACCCAGGCTTTGGCATGGACAGGGCCAGAGCATGGCTTGATGTGATAAGGACCTTTTCTTTGATGGAATGAAAAATGAAGATGACTTAAAAGTGAAAGCAAAGCTGTGGGATCTGCCATCCTCCTGCACCTTGTGAAACCATCTCTGTTGTCATAGCCAAATAGCACAGCATTTAATGAAATGTTAAAGGAGGCCTCTTAGCAGACTTCCAGAGGGTCTCCTCTGGACCTCTGTTGTTCCCATATTCTGTTGACTGTTTCAGTGCTTTTCCAACTGTCTTTGTGGTCATTCTACACCAGAATCTTAAGCAAGTTTGAGGAAGCTGAGGGTTTCTAGGACACCCTTAATGAACTGCAGTTCTCAGGATTCTTTGGGGGACGGGAAGCCATGACTCTTAAAGTAGAATAAGAGTGATTTAAATGTATCGTATGGATGTGGCCATTAAGTCTCATGGTTTCCCCATGGATACCTGTAAACTATAGTTTTGTAAGGTGCTAAGAATGTGTTTATTTATGTGAGAACCCTTCCTTCACAGAACTACAAATCTCAGGATTCCTTCTGGGGCTAATATATTTACAGTATTTGTATATTTCAGTCTAACTGCATTCTATATTCTGTAAACTTTCCTCTTAGTTTCTCCTTTTTAATAAATCTAGAATTAACCAGTTGTAATATATCTAACTAACTGTTTTCATTGTAATAGAATACAAACATTTTGTGAATGTTTGTATTGTTGCATGCCACCCCAATATCCAAGCAGTGCAAGATTCCAGGGGTTACCCTGGGTTCATGTTTCCTTTGGAATGAGGCACAGCGAAGACCATGGTGTCTATGATAAGTGGTTTGTTTACAGATATATACAACCTGAGCCTACAATGGAGCATCTCACAACATTAATACCCCAAGGGGCCTTGCTTCTCTCATAGACACAGCCTTGGATTCCAACAGAAATCAAACAACACTCTGTGTCTCTCAGTTCCCAGTTTGATGCTCTGCCTACAGCTCACATCACTGCAAATTCCCCAACTCTCACTTTGTCCTCCTAGTTACCCAGAGTTGAGAGAGGGAGCACCACCCATTGTCATCTCCCACAGAGCCCCTTCCTTTGTTCTTCTTAATGGCCCATCACCCAAGCTATCACATCACGAGGATGTTAGAGTGGCTATTACAAGAATCAGAACAGACGCAGAAATAACAATAAAAACTTGGAAACCATTTATTAATTACATAAAAGATAAAATGGAAAACCCAAACCTGATCTCAGACATCTAAAGGTTCTATCATAAGTATAAGTATAACTGTAAATAATTTTCATCTATATGTCATCGTTAGTTGGTGTAACATGAATGGCAGTGTGTAATCCTTTATATGGAAATTAGGGAAAAGCCCAGTACAGGATGGAAAGTCTTGAGGGACGAGGGGTGGGGAGGGATGGGAGGAGGGAAAGCTGGGAGGGTTGGGGGGGGGAAAGAATAATTACATAACAACTGTATCTTTGTTGTATATTTTTTTAATCTTTTGTATATTATTGTTCCTTTTTCGAAATCAATAAAGATTTTCAAAAAATTTAAAAAAAAGAATCAGAACTATTGATAAAATTTTAATGTTTGCATGATCCAGAGATTAGAAGGGTCTTGATGTCTTCTTCTTCTTTGGTGATCACTCGTAGCTGAGTAAGATTGTCTCCCATAAACACGGTTTTAAAAGTGAGTCCATAAGTGAGTATGGAGGCCAATTCTGGATCCACACATCCTTCCATAGTGGGGACATTGGTTTCTGGGTGGGAGTTGATCATGGTGAGGGTTTGCCAAGCGTGCCTTCCTCTTAGCGCATTTCTCCCTTTCATCCTGAGTTTGAGCGTACTGCCTAACACACACATCCCAAACTCATAACAATATTACCCAGCTTTATTTGAAATCCGAGCCTCTATACTTAATGGAGACACACACACACACACACACAATTTATTATTAACTGTACTTTTTTGTTTTCTATTTCTAGTGAATGAACACATACTTCAGAATGCATAAAATTGCTGTGATTCTGTGTTGATAGCACTTGGTACTTCATCATTAGAGATAAAAGTAGGTGCTCAGATGCAGCAATACTATTCTAAGATGAAGTATGCTGCTTTGATATATCATTGGTACTCAGATCACAACTGAGAGATCACTGATAACCTGTTATTTATTACTTTGGCTTGTGCAGTATTTTTCCAGTTGATATGGGTTTAGCAAAAGGCACTGTCCTATCCTATCTGTATCTCTCATGGTTTTTATGTAAATGGGGGAACCAATATCAGTACCAAACTCCCTCCCAACTGAATAGCCACATAGCCTGATCCTTTTCATCTGGGACAAGGAAACTGTGGCCTTGTTTTACATTCTGTTCGGACCTAATAAATGTGACACTAGAACCATTTTCCTGGAGGAGATGCTGGCACATCTTCTCATGGAGATTGTTCAAAATCAGAGGACATATGAAGGTACCTTCTACCAAGTCCGACCATTTGTCTGTCACACACAGTGCTGTCTATGCTAAGGTTACCAGATGTCCCCGTTTCCTAAGGACAGTCCCCAGATTTACAAATCAGTTCCCATACAAAATCCATTGAAGTTGAGAAGTGTCCCCAGATTCATTGAAAAAAATCTGGTAACCTTAGTCTGTGTTTACTGGAAGTATCTCTCCAGTGCTTTTTTTGGGGGGGGGTGAGGGCTTACGCAGGGGTATGCATACCCCTAAACATTTTGTGAATCTAAGTTTGGCCTCATTGAGGGGCAGTATTTCAATATGAGTAGGAAAATGAGAGTACCCCCAAACATTTTTAAGGGGGAAAAACACTGCATCTCTCCAAGGTTTCAGACACATGTCTGTCCCAGCCCTACTTGGAAATACAGGATAGTGTACATAAGAACATAAGAAGACCCAGCTGAATCAGACCAATCACCCATCTAGTCCACCATCCTGTTCTCACAGTGGCCAACCAGAAGCGTCAGTGGGAGCTCCCAAGTAGGACCTGAGAACAAGGACACACTCTCCTCTTGTGGTTTCCAGAAACTGGTATAGTGGTACCTCGGGTTAAGAACTTTGCTTCAGGATGAGAACAGAAATTGTGTGGTGGCAGCGCAGCGGCAGCAGGAGGCCCCCGTTAGCTAAAGTGGAACCTCAGGTTAAGAACAGTTTCAGGTTAAGAACAGGCCTCCATAATGAATTAAGTTCTTAACCCGAGGTACCACTGTATTCAGAAGCCTACTGAATGTGGAGGCAGAGAATTGCCCTCATGGTCTGTGGAGACAGAGCATGGCTAGTGGCCATTGATAGCCTTATCCTCTATAAATTTGTCTAGTCTTTTACAGCCATCCAAGTCAGTGGCCATCTTGGGACCTTCTGTGTACAAATCATGTCTTCTGCCACTGAGCTATGGTCCTTCCCATATGTTCATCACTTGGTGACTGAAACCTTGTGGGACTCAGCAGTGCTGCCTGGTGGTTCCTCTACCAAGTTTTGTAAGGATCCAAAATTTGGCGTGGCAGCTTCATACTTTACCAACGCACAGGTAGTGGAAGGGTTTGTAGGCATCAGACAAGCAAGTATTCTAGACTTTGGTTGAATGGAATTTTCCTTGCAGATATCAAACCCAGCCTGCTCATCATTTAGACATCTGTAACACCACCCTAATTTATACTGACAGTTTTGCTGACAGTTTTTTAAAACAGCAGCCAAGCTTCAGTATTTTTTATTTTTTATTTTGTGACAGCCAGCAAATATTCTCGTGGGAATCTCAGACATCTTTCAGACTCTGGGACACACTTTTTGGGTCTCGGTGTAACAATATGTTGGGCTGGAGCATATGTGATGTATTATAGAGAGGCGGGAGCATCCATTAGATTTTTCAGGCCACCCTTTTGGTGGCCTTGAGAGAGGAGTAGCTTTTCCACTTGGTGGCTGCTTGCCAAGCTGACTTCCATTTATTGAGCAGAAGATGTTTCACAAAACTTGGCAGTCACTGATCCTTATTCCAAGACTTGGAATAAGGAATGGTTCCAGAACCATTCCACAGCCAGTGATTAAAAGACTGTATTTTATACAGTGGGCTTTATGCAGTGGCCCTTTTCCTCAAGAAGGGAACTGCAGAAGTGAGAAATGATCAAGGAAATGAAGCAACTCCCATAAAAGGGAAAGGTTCCAATATCTGGGGCTTTTCAATTTAGAGATAAGGCAAGTAAAAGGAGACATGATAAAGGCATATAAAATTATGGATGCCATGGAGGAAGAGGATAGAGAAAAGCCCCCTGCCCTCATAACACTAGAGGCAGTGTGGTTTGTCATGGGAGACCAGGGTTCAAATCCCCACTTGGCCATGAAAGTCACTGGGTGACCTTGGGGGCCAATCAATGCCTCTCAGCCTAACGTACCTCAGAGAGTTATTGTGCGGAACGGTAGAGCCATGTGTCATGCCACCTTGAGCTCCTTGGATAGAAAGGTGAGATATAAATAAACACACACACACACACACACACACACACACACACTAGAACTCAGGGTCATCCAGTGAAACTGCATGTTGCAAGATTAAGACCAGGCATCCCCAAACTGCGGCCCTCCAGATGTTTTGGCCTACAACTCCCATGATCCCTAGCTAACAGGACCAGTGGTCAGGGAAGATGGGAATTGTAGTCCAAAACATCTGGAGGGCCGAAGTTTCGGGATGCCTGATTAAGACAGACAAAACAAAGCTATTCTTCAAACAGCACATAGTGGAACTGTGAAATTTGCTTCTGCAAAAAACAATGATTTCCAACAAGTTAGAATCATAGAATCAGAGCTGGAAGAGACCACAAGGGCCATCCAGTCCAACCCCCTGCCAAGCAGGAAACACCATCAAAGCATTCTTGACATATGCCTGTCAAGCCTCTGCTTAAAGACCTCCAAAGAAGGAGACTCCACCACACTCCTTGGCAGCAAATTCCACTGCCAAACAGCTCTTACTGTCAGGAAGTTCTTCCTAATGTTTAGGTGGAATCTTCTTTCTTGAAGTTTGAATCCATTGCTCCGTGTCCGCTTCTCTGGAGCAGCAGAAAACAATCTTTCTCCCTCCTCCATATGACATCCTTTCATATATTTGAACATGGCTATCATATCACCCCTTCACTTTCTCTTCTCCAGGCTAAACATGCCCAGCTCCCTAAGCCGTTCCTCATAAGGCATCGTTTCCAGGCCTTTGACCATTTTGGTTGCCCTCCTCTGGACATGTTCCAGCTTGTCAGTATCCTTCTTGAACTGTGGTGCCCAGAACTGGACACAGTACTCCAGGTGAGGTCTGACCAGAGCAGGATACAGTGGTACTATTACTTCCCTTGATCTAGATGCTATACTCCTATTGTTGGATGGCTTTAAATTGAACAAATTAGAGAAGGTAAAAAAAAAACCAGTGGCTACTAGGCATGATTACCATGCAATGTCATTGTTGTTTTCAACACCAGTTGCTGGGAATCACAAGTGAGGAGAGCACTTCTGAAGCACTCATGACCTTTTTACTGGCTTCCCATAGGAATCTGGTTTGGCCACTATGGTAACAGAATGCTCAAAGAGACAGATCTTTTTCCTGATCCAGGAGGGCTCTTCTTTTATTCTTATGTTTTCAGTTACCAGACATGATAGATGCCATGAATCATCCTCCTGTTTTATTTTCATTTTGCTGGCTGCCTGAGATTGCAAAAACAGACAGTGGTGCCATAAGGGCTGGGCAAAAGAGCCGAGGCAGAGGATCCCACACAGCCATGGGGGTGGGGGGTGGGGTGGGGTTCAGTTAAAAAACGCACAAGAAGTGCCATAACTAAGTGGTCACAGTGGCACAGAAGGAAATGACCAGCAGCACCGGCCTATGCTTGAAGAGCCCTGCTGGATCAGGCCAATCTTCCATCTTGCCCAGCATCCTGTTCTCACTATGGCCAACCAGAGGCCTAGAAGATTCTGGAAAGAAATGCCTGAGTGCAGCAGCACTACTCTCCTCAGTTATGATTCCTGCCATGCTGTCTCGGACATGCCACATGCATGCACAGCTGTGTCCACTCTCTATCTCCGCATTTTTCAGCCATCCGAGGCAGCAGTCTCACTCTGCCTTACAGCAGGGCAGGCCCTGCGAAAAGGCACCCAACATTTGGGGGGCGGGCAGGGAGAACCACAGTAACTTTCCATGAGCAAGTATCAGGAGATAGTATTAAGAATGTGAATAGGATGCCACCTTCTGAGTCAAAACTATTGATCTACCTACCGTCCACATTGACTGGCTTCATCTCTCCAGGATTTCAGGCAGAGTTAAGTCTTTCACTGCTTCCTGATCCCTGACCCTGGGGCCAGAGAGTTTCTCCATCTGCTCTAGCACTGAGCTAAGGCCATTTACCTAGTGCAAATCTTTATTATTTATTTAGTTTTTTTGAGGTGTTTCTATCTACCCCATCCCATTAAAATATTTAAGACAGCTTACAATGTGAAAAGATCATGATGGTAATAATAATAACGTAAACAAAGCAAGCAAGCAAAAGATATAGAGGCAACAGTTTAATAAAGCAACATACAGCTTAAAAAAAGAAGAAGAAAAAACAACCAGCAGGAGCACCTGCTGAGCTGAGGCCCATTTGGGAATTTTTTAAAAATCTTGTAATATACTTGTCAACTTTAAACAACAACAACAACAACAACAACAACAACAAACTGTTGTTGGATATGGATACCAAATCAGCATTTCCTTGGCTAACTTGACTATACTCTGTTAATGTAAAATTATTCTTTGCCTAGCTGATAAAAACCATGCAAGAGCATTTCTTTCTCATTCTTTCTCTGCCCCACCTCCCCATCTCTCTGGTCCAATTGAAAGTACTTGGTGCCATGAAAACACAATTAAAACTGGCCCAGGTTCTTGAGTCAGTCCATCATCCAATTCTTATTTCTCCCACAACAGAAATGACAGTTCACACTCCACTGTGCTCCTTTGTCCTGGAGACAATCTTTTCTTTGCAGTGGCTAGCGGAAAAGCAACTAAGATTTGACAGACAATATTACATTCACTTTGCAGAGCGTGTTCTGTTTCCCCTCTCACTATCTTTCTCGACAACAACAAAACCAAACAAAGCCACGCAAAAGCCTAGTTTTCTCTCCCATTCCCAAATTTGTATTGTCTGCTCTCATAATAAACTGTTGCATTATTGCTGGACTGTGATGCCTTCTCTCTCTCACCTATAATAGATTTGCAGAAACCAGTATGAAATGCCTTTGGCCATGTGTATCTAAAATTGGCTTTTCAGTGGGTTGGGCTCTAAATTGGAGGCGAAATATGCAAAGCTGTCTGCCTCCCATCTAGAGCTGGTCTAACCTTGCTATATTAATGTTATTTCAATCATGTATAACCCACCTTTCAACCAAATATAGGTCTCCAAGAGACAAAAGTGAGTGGTTCAATGTCAGTAACCTTCTCTGTCACCTCTCTGTCTCCATCCATGCAAGGAAGAAGCATCATCAAAGATCTAATCGCCCCAAGTCTGAATATAAAGACCTGGAGGACTGCCCCATCCCTGAATCAGTGGTCAGCATCCTGACCATTGGCTATGCTAACCAAAGCGGATGTGAATTGTAGCACAGTGACATCTGGAAGACCTCTGTACATGCATTTGTTCTGGAAGCCAACACTTTATGCTTGTAATTGGTTTTTTTAAAATAAATAAATAAATAAATAAATAAATAAATAAATAAATAAAGTTTTTCTTTTTTAAAAAAAAGGGCAAAAAATGAAAAAAGAAGAAGACAGAGATTGGAAGCATCTCTGCATCTCTTGTAACATCTAGTTGGACCCAATGCAAGTATCACTTGGTTTTCTCCCCTTAACATTATCATCATCTCACTTACGCCAATTTAAGATGCATGGAAACCAACTTGAGATTCAAGATACCAACTTTTATTATTATTCAAGATACCAACTTTTATTATTCTTCCCTGCATATTTAATTCATTAAATGGTATACGTTTGTTGATCTAATTTTACAGAAGCAGCTGCACTCATTGCTGACTGAGCCCCATGTAACCTATTAACAGTGAAGAAGAAGTAAACAAGCATTTAATCAGCAATTAAGATTCTGCCTTAACTAAATCCAGCTAGCCAATGTGATGTGGGTGTTTCCTACTGGAACAGACAATCTTTTATGACAAAATACACATTATAGCACAGGGGATATTGGTGCAGAATTCAAATTAGCCTTAGTCTGAAATCAGGATTACAATCGAGGGTTGGTGACAGTGTTCCTTTGGTAAGCAGGGGCATAGCAAGGGGGGGCGTTGGGGGTGGTCCGCCCCGGGTGCCACCCTGGGGGGGGTCACACTTGGCACGCCCCTCCCCTCCGCCCACAAATGTGCAGTCCATATGGGATCACAGTGACGTGGTTGTGCCCACGCCGTGGAAAGGGGCCGGGCGGTCCCTTGGCTTCTGCTCAGCTCATCCTGGGGCAGAAGGGAAGCAGGAGGCTCCCAGCCCCCTTCCCCCCTCTTCTCAGAGTGGCAGCAGCACCTCGAGGAGGAGGAGGCGGAGGCGGCAGGAGTCTCGCTGATTCTGCTTCTCAACTTCCCCATGAAATGTACATCATCCCCTTTACCTGAATGCCTTCCCTCCTCTTGAACCCTCAAAAGGTTGTTTTAACTATCCTATGCTGGTAACACAAGTAGTAGTTTTATGTGTCTTGGGATTTTCTGAGGGGCATTTGTTTTGGGGGGTGTTGCTGTGTTGTTGTTGTTTTGGGGGGACTTTGCTGTTTCTGGATACATAGGAGTTTAACAGGGACATTTTTATGATCTTAAGGAGGTCTGCCTGGAAATCAACACTGCAACAATTGTCTTCATGTGTGTGTATTTGCTTCCCACCTTTAGGTTTTCTGGGGCTTGTTTCATGTGGAGATAAATGTTTAACAGGATGCTTTCTGCAAACAAAGAAAGCCTCTCATTAACAGAAAGTGTACACTTTTCTCTGACCTGTGCAGCCTGGGTGATTTGGAATATGTTTAGAAATGCAGTTAGAATCAAATTAAACATTATGAATTATTGGTTGAGAAACATTCTTGCAAGTATTTTGCAAAAAGTCACTAGCAACTTGACCATTGTATTGTTTTCATAAAAAAGGTTGCAATGGTATATACATTCAGTTTGATAAGGGAGATGCTATTTATTTCTGTAAATGTGCTACTAAGGAATGTTTGGGTTTGATGGGAGATCTTTTGATCAGTTACTGTTGTGTTTACTTGTAATGTTCATATTTATGCCAGATGCAGAGGGATCCAACCAGAAAACCTCCATTAAAATCAATTGTAAGAGAGAAATGAGACATCTGATTTTAAGCCTCTTTGCTTGCCTAACTCTGGTTTCCCTCATTCCTGAAAATCAGGGGTGGCAGCATGTAATCAAAGGGGTCCGTTTATTCTGAAGAATCTGGGCCATGAGCCAGGAATGGTTAACTTCATAATAAGTTGGCAACATAAAGGTAAAGTAAAGGGACCCCTGACCATTAGGTCCAGTCGTGACCGACTCTGGGGTTGCACGCTCATCTCGCATTATTGGCCGAGGGAGCCGGTGTACAGCTTCCAGGTCATGTGGCCAGCAAGACAAAGCTGTTTCTGGCAAACCAGAGCAGCACATGGAAATGCCGTTTACCTTCCCGCTATGGCGGTTCCTATTTATCTACTTGCAATTTTTTTGATGTGCTTTCGAACTGCTAGGTTGGCAGGAGCTGGGACCAAGCAACGGGAGCTCACCCCGTCACAGGGATTCGAACCGCCAACCTTCTGATCAGCAAGCCCTAGGCTCAGTGGTTTAGCCCACAGCGCCACCTGGGTCCCTTAAGTTGGCAACATAGTATTGCATTAATAAAGTGGAGGAAGTTGCATAGCTGCCAAGTTTTCCCTTTTCTCGCGAGGAAGCCTATTCAACATAATGGAATTTCCCTTAAAAAAAGGGAGAACTTGGAAGCTATGGAAAGTTGGTTTTTTTTTTTTTACTAGATACTACTCTTTGTCCATTTATCCCTTTATTGTCTATGGTAGCTTTCTCAGGCAGAGTATTTTCCATTAGTTAGCACCTGATCCTTTTAACTGAAAAAGCCAGAGTTTATGAACAAGAGCCCTGCTTGATCAGGCAATAGACTCATCTAGTTCAGCATCCTGTTCTCAGAGTGGCTAACCTGGTTTCTATGGAAAACCTGCAGGCAGAAACTAAATGTTCCCCTCTCTTTTAAAATCATTAAAACAAATGACTCCCTGCAAGTAGGAAATCAGCATCACCTACTAAAGTCTCAGTCTGTAATGTGCCCCCTGCACCCTTCTGAAGTGGTGCAGCCCATTCTGCCACTTCAGATCCCCCTCAGTGTGCTATATATGTGTACAGCAGACATAACTCTGAACTTTTAAAAAAACTGAACATGCCATAGCTATGTAAAAGTGGGCAAATCACCATCTTTCAGACATGCAATAAGAAAATATACTATTGTAAGCTGCCCTGTACTCTTATGACAAGGTGAATAATAAATATAAATAAATAAATATACCAATTCTGCTTTAGTAGTCACCTCTCATAACACTAGAACTCAGGGTCACCAAGTGAAATTAATTGGTGACAGACAAAAGAAAGCTTTAAACCACACCTTAACTAACATGAATTTACTGCCACAAGGTACTGTGGTGGCCACTAGCTTATATAAGGTGTGTGTGTGTGTGTGTGTGTGTGTGTGTGTGTGTGTGTTAAGGATTTGATAAGTCCATTAAAGAGTAATCTAGCCTGCCAGCCATGATAACTAAATCGAACATCCATATTAGTCAACATAGCTCCAAATAACCATATGCCACCAGGGTGACTGACAGCCAAGGGTTGTTGGCAGAAAGAGAATGCTAGATGAGACAAACCTGCTCTGATCCAGCAGATTAGTTCTTAAGAGGTGGTCGTGATAGCAGTGTGGAGGCTTCCAAAAACATGGTTTATGCTACAGTTGCTCCACAGAGTGGTTGGATCTCATAGACTGCCATATCACACATTTGTTGACATGGTGGTATGAGCAGAGGCGTAGGAAGGGGAGGGGGACCACCCCAGGTGTTATCGCTGTGGGGGGTTGCATTCGGCGCCTGCCCGCGACTCCCTAGCCTACCCTGAGCTGTCAATGGGGCTGTCGAAAAGCGGCCTTGGGGGGGGGGTTGACAAAAAAACCTGCGCCGGGTACCACCTGGGCTTGCTACGCCTCTGTTGGCAAGACAGCATTGGAAAGTTTTAAAGGAAATGTCAGGAAAATTCATGGAAGGTAATTTAATTTTGAAACAATTGGGCACAAGTTGCTATTACTTGTGAAGCAACTGAGACCACAACCCCTTCCTCCCAAACTCCCTATGTGCCAGAGCTGGTTGGTGAATGAGGGGGTTTTACTCATGTGTAAAACCCACCCAGTTGTTCAGAGGCAATCATGCTTAGTTCCACTTTTCCACAACTTCTATGAGTTGGAAGGTGAACCTCTGAAGCAAGGAGGGATCTGCCCCCCATGCTTGTGGATGTCCCCATTGATTTAGACCTCCTGGAATATCAGGAAGAAATTGCATAGAGGTGGAATATAGATGCATATTTTAAAAATTGTGAAAATGTTTGGTTTTTGTTTTTTTAAAAAAAAAGTTTTGAAAAATACATTGAATTATTTGCCATAGCTCACCATCACCATTTCGTGTCACATTTGTATAATGCACTTTACAACACGCTTAAAATGTTTTATTCGCAGAGAGTCTTCATAGGTACAGAAGATTCTCTGCTTCTGAAGTTCACCTGTCAAGTCACGGAGAAAGCGCAGGCTTGAAATGGAAATGGAATGGAGGCAGGTGGTGTGGATGGATTCATTTGTGAGGCTTTAGGCATGATGTTCAGCTTCCTGCCAACTCTGTGGAAGCCCTAACGTGAGCTAAAAGGGTGAAAGGTGTTTTTTGGGTTTATTTTTTAACGTAATAGAAAATGTTCCAAACAGAGCTGTGGGGCTTTGCCTTATGATGTGCTTGTGTAATTTGTACAGCAAATGCAAGAACAGGATATGACTGTGGAGTCAAACACAGAACTTAACAAGGCAGATGTTTCCCTGTCTCCCTCATTTGAATCTGACAGAGCAAAGGAGATGCTGTTTGTTTCACATGATTGTTTCCTTTGTCACTCTTCTTGATTGATCAGTTGAACAACAAATAGACCAATGCTGCGGGAAGGAAATAAAAGAGGCAGCCAGTGAATGCTGAGATTAGAGAGACCACAACTTTATTTGAAAGGAACATGTCATTCCAAATTAGTCATTCAGACCAGTGGGGAGGTAGTGGTAACCTTTCTTATTGCAAAGCCCTGGGAGTCTGCAATGGACAGCTTGCTGAGATGGACTTTTGGCATATGGCAGCTCACTCAGGAACTGCATCTGTTAAGGAACATAGGGAGCTGCATTTTACTGTGTCAGACTCTTTGTCCGTCTGGTGCAACATTGCTTACACTGGCTATCAGAGGCTCTCCAGGGTTTCAGGCACACGTTTTTCCAAGCCCTGTCTGGAGATACCAGGAATATGGGACCTTTTGCATACAAATGATGTGGCCTAGCACCAAGCTAACATCTGCCCCCTAAAATTAGAACAAGATTCTAGTCCTCATGGTTTAAAATAAATGGCTTGCTTAAACTGGAACATAGGAAGTTGACTTTTAATGTGTCAGATCACTGGAACTTCTAGTTTAGTGTTGTTGAAATGTGACTGGCAGCAGCTCTCCAAAAGTATGTATGTTGAAGGCATCCTCTATTTGAAAGTTTAAAGAAAAAACAAACCCACAAGAATGGAGAGAATCCTGGGCCCTGAAGTGGCCCAGCAACAGTTATTGCGCAGACAGCAGAATTACCACAAGTCTTCTGTTTCTTCGTTCATTGAAATTATATCCCACCCTTCCTCTCCTAGGAGCACAGGGCAGCAGATAGATATGTAATTTAAAAACAAAGCAAGAACATACTAAAAACAATGATAATTTAAAACACCCCAAAGCAATTACAGATAAAAACATTCTAAAAATGTAGATTACAGAAACATTCTTCCATCCAATTATCTTGGGGATGCCAGGAACAGTATTCTTCAGCCCCCAATGGCCTGGGTAAGCAGAAACGCTTTCTAATTCTTCCTGAAAATTATTAACGATGGAGGCAGGAAAACAAGAATAGGGAGGGCATTCCACAACAGGAGAGCCATCACTGAAGACCTCACCTGCTGATCCAACCATCCAAGATGGTTGGTATGCTGAAGTCATAGTCTTTCCCTACTATACTGAGATGCATTATATATTTTTATCTAAAGTATAGTAATCATTTCAACATTTGCATCCATAGCATATATGCTACATTTATTCAAATCTGTGTTCTCTTTTTATCTTTTTTTTAAAAAATGCACACACAGGGCATCCTAACCACTTCTATGGTCACCCAATGAAATGGATGGGCTGTAGATTCAGGACACTCGAAGAGAAGTACTTTACCCAATATATGAAGTTCCTTCCCACATGCTGCTGTGGGGTTGACTTTTATAGATAGATGATAGATAGATAGATAGATAGATAGATAGATAGATAGATAGATAGATAGATAGACAGACAGACACAGACACAGACACACACAGAGCAAATCAAGGTAGGTTCCAACTCTGTTGTCAACTGCTTTGGCATTGCACCTTTGAAGGCTAGATGCACCAACAACATATGCATACATTATGCATATTATGCACATTATTATTATTATTATTATTATTTATTATTATATAAATGTTTGCTCATTCTAAGGAAATATAGTTACTGAAACCAGTAATCTGCTGACAAGACTGAGGGTTTGGTATCAGTGTGTGAGTGTATGTATGTGAGTGTGTGCCATGCTTGATGATACATTCTACCTGGAGGTCGCATTGTCATGCTTTTGATCGTAGCTAAAACTTCACAAAGATGAAATGCTCCAGTGAGACCAAGTGAACTGTCCTTGCCTCATACCACAGCAAGGAGGGTTAATTTGCCACAACTAATTGGAATATATCCAGCATGTTAGTAATATGAAAAATGAACGCACCATCTTTGGGGCTAGTGAGTCGTGGAAGGGACTGTGATGGGAGAGCATCTGTGGAATTGAAAAGTGTTCTCTGAACCCTTTGCCAATGTGGTATGCAGTGCATTGTCCTTGCCACCTTAGCTCTCCACTTAAGTGTTTTAAAGTACAGATTATCCAGTTGTTTTTACAGTCTGCATCCCTTCCAAAGTCTAGTAAAGGCTAACTGGCATCACTAAAAATTACTTGACAGAACTAGTAACAAGGGAGAGGTTTGCTTTGCTTTGTACTTTAGTATTACCCTACCTAATTCACACGTCCCAAAACAATATGTGAATCCAATAAACAAATGTACATTTTGAAAACTTGTATATTGGGAGTGCATTAAAATGTATATACAGTGGTACCTCGCAAGACGAATGCCTCACGCAATGAAAAACTCGCAAGATGAAAATGTTTTGCGATGTTTTTGTTTGTTTTGCCATGGCAAACTGCGCTTCGCAAAACAAAAATATTGCAAGACGAAGCGACTCGTGGAATGAATTACTTTCGTCTTGCGAGGCACCACTGTATTACTACAAGCAACATACAAAGGTGCATGTGACTGAATAATGTCAATAGGCAGAGAGTTATAAAGTATGGGTACCCCAGCGCACCCCCAGAAAAAAGCACTGGGTGGGGCAATGAGTGATGCGGGTGCTGCAAGTTTCTGGTCCCCTCTGGAAATCCATTTTAGTATCTTCTCTGGCTTCTGATATTTCTGCAGAGACTTGCAAACTTCCAAGCATATTTACTCACCTATAAGGACTCAAAATGCACCCTTTATAAAAATAAAAAAAGAAACATGGCTGCTCAGATATTGTGCTGTTTCTGCACTCTAGACACAATCATGGCACATGCACAGTTGCATTGCTAAGCCAAGCTAGCAAAGCACTAGCAAGGTTCACTCCATGGATTATAAATCAAACCTGCCCAAGAGTCCGATTTACTATCTGATGATCAAAACTGTCTGCCTGCTGCTGTGCAGGTCCCCTCCCTCGCCCTGCTCAGCAGATGGTGATTTGTTTAATAATAATAATAATAATAATAATAATAATAATAATAATAATAATAATAATTTTATTTATACCCCGCCCTTCCCAGTCAAGACCGGGCTCAGGGCGGCTAACAACAAAAATATCAATATTATAGTCACCAGGGGTGCCCGCTGGATCACCACATCCTCAGAATGCTCGATCTGAGGTTTTTCTGGGGGTACATAGCGCTTTTGTGACTCCCCCCTTCAGCGCACCAGAGTTGCCCGGAGCGAGCAAACTCCAGTCCGAATGGAAATGGTGATCAACCAGAAGTTGGAATCTCCTGCATACCTAGGTTGGGCAGGGCTGAAACCCTGGAGAGCCACTAGTCAGTGTTGATAAAAATGAGCTAGAGGGACCAGTGGTCTGACTCAATGCAAACCATCTTTCTGTGTTTCTGGACAAGTTAGGGAATGCAAAAGGGACCATCTTTAAGCAAAGCTGAGTATGTAAACTACAGGAATAGGAAAGCTTTAAAGAATCAGATCCACCAATCTCAACTAGACAAGCTCTGACTGGTGACCTTAGTGCAGGCATCCCCAAACTGCGGCCCTCCAGATGTTTTGGCCTACAACTCCCATGATCCCTAGCTAACAGGACCAGTGGTCGGAGAAGATGGGAATTGTAGTCCAAAACATATGAAGGGCCAAAGTTGGGGATGCCTCCCTTAGTGGATCAAGACCTCTACTTCCCTTCTAGCTAATTATAGACATTTGCTAAACCTGCAGGATATATTATAATGCACCTTGGCTGTCTGGACACTCCAATCTCAGAGGATTACATTATCATTAGAAGCAGGTGGCTTGGTTTTACATGAAAAGCAGAACACTTGCAATTAATGGTCAGCAGCTGCTAGTTAACTCGAATGAGAAATGGAACCTTTTTTAGATCTAAAACAAAAGATACCCCCCTTCTGTACCTGTAAATGAAAGGTTTTTGGTTTTTTTAACAATGGAAGACTTCTACCTCTCAGATTGTGTTCCTATTTATTGTTGAAATGCTGAGTGGATGTGATGGGAGTTGCAGTTTAGTGATATCTGAATAGCACCATGTTAGCAAAGGCTGATCTACTGAGTTTAGAGGTTGGGAAAAATCCACCCAAAATCCACTAAGTGCTTCAAAGGAGGACGTGCAAACTCTTCCCATTGTGTTCTCAAGCTGATAATGGCTGTGCTGCCTGAGGCTGCTGGGAATTTTAGTACAAAACATCTGAAGGTTTATGCCAGTTGCCTCTTCCTTCAGTGTTCCCTGCCTATGTGGGTCCCCAGTGGCCCGTCTAGCTGTCAATCATGGTCACTCCAATTAAACAGCAGAAAGCATGCCCATAGACGTCATCATTCATCCTTCCACCATCTCCAAAGGCCGTAGCCCTAGGTGCGAGCAGTGGTGTAGCATGGGTTCCTAGTGCCCAGGGCTATGTGGAGGTGGGTGGGTGGGTGGGAAGGAAATGGATGTACACATGCACATTCAATTGCTTAACTGCATCCACATCACCCAGGAGATCGCAGCCACAGAGATAAGAAAAGATGAGTCATTCCGTTGTCTGGAGAGGTTACTGCCTGGTTTGCATGGAGAAGCTATTTTCAACACAGCCCAGTGCAGTGGAAGCGTGCAGGTGCATTGAGGTAGCATCAGGTGCTGAAATTGCACCCCTAACAATTTTGCAGCTGGGGCAATTTCCCCATGGCCTCCTCATACTATACTACTGGGGTCTTTGATATGCTAGTTCACCCAGCTTCTTACTCGCATCCTGGCACGACCATATCTAGAGAGAGGAGGTTGTCTTATGAGATAAAGGGCAGGCTATATGGCATACACAGCTCTGTTCCCCAACACCTCCCCATCTTTTCCTGCTCACACTGCCTAGTAGGGAGGGGGAGCTGACCCTGCAAGTCACAATTTTGCACGTCTTGTGTTCATGCCCTGGTTGTGGGCTCCCCCACAAGTATCTGTTGGGCCGCTGTGTGAACTTGATGCTGGACCAAATGGGCCTTTTGTCTCATCAAACAGAGCTCTATGGACTATGTGCTTTTCTAGGCTTCTTCCAGCCAGATATATGAAAACTGGATAGCTTTTTTCACGAAGCATGCAAATCCAGCACTTCCTTCCCTGTTATTCATTCCCATGCCTAAGTGCTGCACCAGTCAACCCTGTACTGGGAGTAGGTTGGGCCATTTAAAGTCCAGAAAGTTAAAGGGCTGTGTTGTGGAGGCAGCAACATGATGCTGTGGCAGCAGTGAAGTTAACAATGTACACAGCTTATGCCATCATAGCACCCATCGCTAATGCTGCACGATTTCAAAGTTTTGTCATTGACTGGCTCTGTCTGTTGTGCCCTTACAAGTCAAGTGCTCATTTTTTAAAAGTCAAGTGCTCTGCATGACCTCCAGTTATGTGTCATATTGTGAATTGCCATGGGAATCACATATGGTGCATAATATTCATCAGGGTATTATATCTCCTTCCTTCCCTTTTTTATCTTTATGACTCATGACTGTGGTGTGCATCATTGATCTCAAATATCAGCTTGAAGTGTTTAGAAGAAAAAGAAAAACTCCTTTTTAAAGAGCTCCTCTCAGTAACAAAACATCCTGGTGAACTGGCCTGGATTGTGGAGTCTGTGCTTAGAAAAATGCATTGGTGGTGACTGGGGGGAGAAGAACACCCTGGTATCAGATTCCATGTTTCTTCCTGAAAGGTCCTGCTCCCCCTGGGTCCTTCTGAAAGCTGTAAATGCTCAGTAATGTGAAATAATTTG